>NC_073382.1:82576488-82631488 GCF_028641065.1 Leucoraja erinaceus | reverse complement strand
CCCCACGATGTATCTGAGCTAATGTTTAGTGATACTTGTACTGAACTACACACTGTACCTCGCTCCATGTGCCAAGTACCAGACCTGTCCTTCCCAGAACCACCCCACCCCCAACCGCACTGACCCCACTCCCCTGCCCACCCTCGGACAATCCTCCCCTACACCCCCCCCCTTCAATCATGCCTCTACCAGCGCTGATCCCACCCGCCCGTGACCAGCCCTGCCCCTAACACCCCATGCCCACCCACTCCCTGCTTCAGCAAGGCCGGAAAAGCAGACACAGACAGACAGACAGACAGACAGACAGACAGACTAAGGCAGATACGTGGGCAAACACTTTTACACACATGTACACATACACACGTACACACACACATGTACACACACGTGTACATACACACACGTACACACACACATGTACACACACGTGTACACACACACACGTACACACACACATGCACACACAGGTACACACACATATACACACACACATACACTCGTACACACGTGCACACACTCACATACCGACGCGTACACACACGCGTACCCACAGGCGTACACACACGTCTACACATGTACACACACACGTACACACATGTACACATTCATACGTACACACATGTACACACACACACATACACACACATTTACACACACCTACACACTTGTGTACACACATGTACACACACATGTACACACACGCACACACGTGTACACGTACACACACACACGTACACACACGTGTACACACACACGGGCAGACACACGTACACACACACATGGGCAGGCACATGGGCACACATATACCCACACATGTACACACATGGGCAGACACACATACACACACCTACACACTTGTGTACACACACGTACACACACATGTACACGCACACACGTGTACACGTACACACACACGTACACACACACACACACGTGTACACACACACGGGCAGACACACGTACACACACACATGGGCAGGCACATGGGCACACATATACCCACACATGTACACACACATGTACACACGTGGGCAGACACACATGTACACACGTACAGAGACATGTACACACACTCAGGCGTACACAAGTTCACAAGTTATAGGAGTAGAATTAGACCATTCGGGGTTCGGCCCATCGAGTGTACTCCGCCATTCAATCATGGCTGAACTCTGCCTCCTAACCGCATTCTCCTGCCTTCTCCCCATAACCCCTAACAGCCGTTCTAATCAACAATTTGTTTAACTCTGCCTTAAACATATCCACTGCCTTGGCCTCCATAGCCGCCTGTGGCAAAGAATCCCACATATTCACCACCCTCTGACTAAAGAAATTCCTCCTCATCTCCTTCCTAAAAGAACGCCCTTTAATTCTGAGGCTGTGCCCTCTAGTCAGGGTCTCTCCCACTAATGGAAACATCCT
The DNA here is from genome assembly GCF_028641065.1 of Leucoraja erinaceus. Lineage (NCBI taxonomy): Eukaryota > Metazoa > Chordata > Chondrichthyes > Rajiformes > Rajidae > Leucoraja > Leucoraja erinaceus. The sequence continues at coordinate 82,630,069 of NC_073382.1, read as the reverse complement.
CTCCACATCCACTCTATCCAGGCCTTTCACTATTCGGTAAGTTTCAATGAGATCCCCCCTCAATCTTCTAAACTCCAGTGAGTACAGGCCCAGCGCCGACAAACGCTCATCGTTGGTTAACCCACTCATTCCTGGGATCATTCTTGTAAACCTCCTCTGGACCCTCTCCAGAGCCGGCACATCCTTCCTCAGATACGGGGCCCAAAACTGCTAACAATATTCCAAATGTGGCCTGACCAGCGCCTTATAGAGCCTCAGCATTACATCCCTGTTTTTGTGTGCAAGCCCTCGATATAAATACTCGCATAGCATTTGCCTTCCTGGCAACCGATTTGATTTGCAAATTAACCTTTTGGGAATCCTGCACCAGCACTCACAAGTCCCTTTGCACCTCCGATTTCTGGATTCTCTCCCCATTTAAAAATATAATCTACACCTTATTACCAATATGCATGACGCCGCATTTCGCTACAATGAATTTTCCACTTTTCTGCCCACTCTCCCAACCTGTCCAAGTCCTTCTGCAGAGTCCTTGCTTCCACGACACTGCCGGCCTCTCCACCTATCTTAGCATCACCGGCAAACGGCCACAAAACCTTCAATCAGAAGGTCATAAGAAATAGTCTACTCCGCCATTCAATTATGGCTGATCTATCTCTCCCAACCCCATTCTCCTGCCTTCTCCCCATAACCTCCGACACCCGTACTAATCAAGAATCTATCTCTCTCTACCTTAAAAAAATACCCACTGACTTGTGGCCTCCACAGCCGCCTGTGGCAAAGAATTCCACAGATTCACCACCCTCTGACTAAAGAAATTCCTCCTCATCTCCTTCCAAAAGGAACGTCTTTTAATTCTGAGGCTGTGACATCCTGAAACATCCTCTCCACATGCACACTATCCAGGCCTTTCACTATCATTATAGTATGTATCCCCTTATCCAAATCATTAATATACAACATGAAGAGATGTGGACAGACAGACAGGGACACACACACACACACACACACACACACACACACACACACACACACACGAGCGCACACACACACACACACACACACATGCACACACACACGGACACACACGCACACACACACACACACACACCCGCACACACACACACACACACACACACACACACACACACACACACACACACACACACACACACACACACACAGAGACACACACACACACACACATACACACACACACACACACACAGACAGACACACACACACACACACACACACACACACACACACACACACACACACACACACACACACACACACACACACACACACACACACACACACACACACACACAGACACAAACACACACACACACACACACACACACACACACACAGACACACACACACACACACACACACACACACACACACACACACACACACACACACACACACACACAAACACAGACACACACACACACACACACACACACACACACACACACACAGGCGCGGTGACTGTCGCTGCCACCCACCTCTCACAGAAGGTGTGCAGACATGGCAGAACCTTCGGAGTGTTGTATCGATCCAGACAGATGCTGCAGACCAGGAACTGCTTGTCGATCTGTCGCATCAACGGGCTGGACAGAGAGTCAAAGCTCGCCATGGCAACGGCCGGGGAGGGGGCACCGCGGGGAACCTGCAGGGGGAGACAGGCGGGGGGGAGACAGGCGGGGGGGGCGGGGCGGGGGGGAGACAGGCGGGGGGGAGACAGGTGGGGGGGGGAGACAGGCGGGGGGGAGACAGGCGGGGTGGGGAAGACAGGCGGGGGACAGGAGAGAGGGCGTGTTATTTGTAGAAGGGAGGGGGCGTTGTTATTTGTAGAAGGGAGGGGGCAGGAAAGAGAAAGGTGCGGTTTGGGGAACGGAGGAAGAGAGATTTATTAGAAATAATCTGAGACAATGAGCAGCAAACAACAGCAAGGACATTCCCGTGGACTGATCGTGCCGCCCTTCACCAGCACCATGCCCGTCCCATCCCACACAATCCCACCAGCACGGGGTCGAGGGTCATGGAACGAGCTGCCCCGAGGTTGTAGTTGAGGCAGGTTCTGTAACAAGGGTCACGACCTGAAACGTCACCCATTCCTTCTCTCCACAGATGTTGCCTGACTAGCTGAGTTACTCCAGCATTTTGTCTACCTTCATCATTTAAAAGACATATAGACCGGTATATGGATAGGACAGGTTTAGGCAGGTCGGACGAGTGTTGATGGGGGGCATCTGGGTCAGCATGGGCCGAAGGGCCTGTTTCTGTGCTGGGTGTCTCTGTGACTCGAGGGGACAGTTTTTATGGTGTACAGGTGTGAGGGTCAGTGCAGTGTTGGAACCAGAGATGTCCAGGTACAGAGTGGTTTGACTGGACTGTGACGTTACACCTGCACACATCGTTGGTGAGGCCACACCTTCACTTGAGTTCAGAGATCCACTGCGGAAACAGGCCCTTCGGCCCAACCAGACCAGTGATCACCCCGTACACTAGTACCATCATACACATTATACAATTATAAGAGAAGCCGGCTCAACCGTAGCTAACGAGGGAAATCAAGGATATTGTCAAATCCAAGGAAGAGGCGTATAAATTGGCCAGAGGAAGCAGCAAACCAGAGGACTGGGAGAAATTTAGAACTCAACAAAGGGGTTAATTAAGAGGGGGGAAATAGAGCATGAAAGAAAGCTTGCGGGGAATCTAAAAACTGATGGTAAAAGCTTCTGTAGGTATGTAAAAAAGAAAAGATTAATGAAGACATATGTAGGTCCCTTACAGTCAGAAACAGGTGAATTTATAATGGGAAACAAAGAAATGGCAGAACAAGTACTTTGGTTCTGTCTTCACTAAGGAAGACACAAACAATCTCCCATGAAATACTAGGGGAGCGAGGATCTAGTGGGAGGGAGGAACTGATGGGAATCCACATCAGTCAGGAAATGGTGTTGGGTAAACTGTTGGGATTGAAGGCAGATAAATCCCCAGGGCCTGATGGTCTGTATCCCAGAGTACTCAAGGAGGTGGCCCTAAAAATCATGAACGCATTGGTGATCATTTTCTCTCAACTCTGGATCAGTTCCTGTGGACTGGAGGGTAGCTAATGTAACTCCATAGTCATAGAGTATGGAAACAGGCCCTTTGACCCCACTTGTCCACACCGGCCAACATGTCCCAGCTACACTAGTCCCACCTGCCCACGTTTGGCCCATATCCCTCCAAACCTGTCCTATCCATGTACCTGTCTAATTGTTTCTTAAATGTTGGGATAGTCCCAGCCTCTACTACCTCCTCTGGCATCTTGTTCCATACACAAAAGTTACCCCTCAGGTTCCTATTAAATCTTTTCCCCTTCACCTTGAACCTATGTCCTCGATTCACCTACTCTGGGCAAGAGACCCTGTGCATCTACCCGATCTATTCCTCTCATGATTTTATACACCTCTATAAGATCCCCCCTCATCCTCCTACGCTCCATGGAATAGAGAGAGACTCAGAGACCCAGCCTACTCAACCTCTCCCATTAACTCACACCCTCTAGTCCTGGCAACATCCTCGTAAATCTTCTCTGTACCTTTTCCAGACTTCTGAACCTTCTGAATCCTTTCAAGCTTGACAATATCGTTCCTATAACACGGTGCCCAGAACTAAACACAATATTCTAAATGCGGTCTCACGAACGTCTTATACAACTGCAACATGACCTCCCAACCTCTCTACTCAATACTCTGACTGATAAATGCCTTTTTGACAACCTTATCTACCTGCGACTCTACCTTCAAGGAACCATGCACCTGTACTAGATCCTTCTGCTCTACAACACTACCCAGAGGCCTACCATTCACTGTGTAGGTCCTGCCCTTGTTCGATGTCCCAAAATGCAGCACCTCACAGTTCTCTGTATTAAATTCCATCAACCGACTTTGTAATATGGTAGAAACATTATAGACCGAAAGATGACTATTACGAGACACGTCTGTTAAATATGCATTCAGTTACTTAACTCATGTCTTCCTATAGAACTTTAATTAGAGTGGAGTGTTGAGCCTTTAAAAGAACTTCACGTTCTGTTCTGTTTAGTTCCTTAACGTGTTAAAGGTACGGGACTACCCAATAATAATTCTAGTAGTCAAAGTTTATTGTAAGGAAAGTTACTTAAATTCAACCACCGTTGTGTGGTGTTTGTTAGCGACATTTTTAGATTTTGTTCCTTTTTCTTCTTCTCTTTTCTCTTTTCTTTTCTTATCTTTGTAATAATATCTTAGTATCTTGCTCTCACTAAGGTGCACTTTTCTTGAAGATATCTCTGGGGGGCAGAGGAAAGGGGTGAGGGATTTCTCAATCAGCCTACATTTGGAAGAAGTACTCTAATGACCATGTCGGACCAGTTCATTCAGCAGAGAACGCATAATATTAGCTATGCAAGATGATGTAGCAAGCAAAACTGCGGGGAAAGGAATAGCGTTCTGTAGTTGGAATGTCAAGGGGTAAAATACTAGCTCACTTAAAATCCCTTAACACTGACATAATATTCCTTCAGGAGACTCACCTCAAGAACGAATCACACAACAGGCCGAGGGGTAGGTGGATTGGACAGTTGTATCACTCCACCTTTCCCTCTAAAGCCAGGGGAACTGCAATTCCAATACGTAAAGTTATCCCTTTCAAACACGTCCACAATAGCTGATAAGGAGGGTAGGTACATTATAGTGTCTGGAGAAATATACTAAACTCATTGACGTCGGTGAACATATACGCTCCAAATTTTGATAACCCCCCAATTATTTAATTTAATCCCAGATATGTCCCAGTCCAATTTGATAATCGGGGGGGATCTAAACTGTGTATTAGACCAATACCTAGATAGATCTTCATTTCAAAGAATAATTACATCCAAGTCCAGTGAACTTCTACATATTTATATAAACAACACAAATATAAAGGACGTATGGAGGATTGCCAATCCTTCAGGAAGAGAATATTCTTTCTACTCAGGTGTCCATAAAGTGTACACAAGAATAGCTTATTTCCTGCTTGACCCCAAACTTCTTCCATACACCTACAACCCAAAATATCACAATATCATTATTTCAGATCATCGCCCTTTGACATTTTCTGTGAAACTGGAAGAGTTGGCAAATAGACAGCCGGGCTGGAGATTTTACCCACAAATACTCGCAGAGGCTGGGTTTTGTGGCTAACTGAAGGTACAGATGGAAATCTACTTCGAGACAAAGGACACTGCTGGCATCTCTCCATTTTTGCTTTGGGAAGCCTTTGAAACCTACCTTGGAGGCGGCATCATTTCATACCAAGCATCGCAGAATAAGAGATATAGGGCAGAACAATTAAAACAAATGAAACAATTAGACTTAGAAAATGCAGCTGACCCATCCACAAGAAAACACAGCAAGATAGCTGCACTCAAATTCAAACTGAACCAGATACTCTCGGCAAGAATCAGTAGGGCATTTCAACACACCAAACAAAAACACTTTGAATTTGGCGATAAACCTCATAAACCTTTAGCAAGACAACTTTGTAAATTAGAGAATGACCGTACCATGCATAAAATCACATCAGAAAAAGGTGGACTGCTCTCACTGCCCAAAGATATCAACAAAAGATTTCAACAATTTTTATCAAACCCTCTACCCGTCTCAAACATCAGCCGATTCAGTGACGACAAAGGGCTTTCTGGATAAGTGCAATCCTCCATCTCTCAGTGAGCCTGAACGTGAGGAGTTAGGTGCAGAGATAACAATAAAGGACATTTCAGAGACCATTAAATCACTGAAAAATGGAAAAACTCCTGGCCCAGACGAACTCAATAATGAATTTTACAAAAAATGTAACAACATAACTTCCCCACGTCTACAAAGCCTCTATACCCAAGTGTTCCTGGAGCAGACCTTACTACTCTAGCGGAATCAATTATCACATTAATTCCTAAAAAAGATAAGAACCTTGAAGAGCCGGGATCTTATACAGCAATTGCCCTTTTAAATACTGACCAGAAGATTCTAGCAAAGACTCTGGCTCGTAGACTCAGCCTAATCATTGACAAATGTGTACACTCAGATCAAACTGGGTTCATACCTAAATGACTCATTCTTTAATCTAAGATGCCTGTTTAATATAATTTATTCACATAGAATACCGAATGAAGACCTCACAATCATCTCATTGGACGCGGAAAAAGCTTTCGACCAAGTTGAATGGTCTTATCTTTTCACAGCATTGGAAAAATTCCAATTAGGCGAAAACTTCATCTCATGGGTGAAGCTTCTATATATTAATCCGACTGCCAGAATACTAACCAATCAAATACTTTCATCTAAATTTGACCTATTCATGGGCAATAGACAAGGATGTGCTCTCTCCCTGATGCTGTTTGCATTAGCCATAGAACCACTTGCTGAGAGTATCTGCTCCCACCCAGGCATATATGGATACAATACCAAAAACACTATGAACAAAATTCCCTGTATGCAGACGATGTACTTTTGTACATTACTAAACCCCGAACCAGTATCCCAAATCTACTATCCACTATAGATCAATTTGGCTGCTTCTCTGACTACAGAATTAATTGGAATAAAAGCAAAATTATGTCAATAAACGAACAAGACGTCACCCGGCTCCAACAGTTCCCCTTCAGAATTGTTACTGACAAATTCAGATATCTCGGAGTTTACGTTACCACGAAATATTCCCTTCTGTTTAAAACAAATTTCCCTCCATTAATCACAAAACTTCATACATATATTCAATTTTGGAAAACATTGCCTATTTCCCTCCTCGGCAGACTAAATGCCGTAAAGATGATCTTTCTCCCGCAGCTTTTATATCTATTCCAGACAATACCGATATATCTTCCCAAATCTTTCTTGAAAAAAATTGATTCCATTGTCACTAATTTCCTTTGGGACTATAAAAGCCTCCGAATACATAAACGACGCCTGTGCAAATCCAAAGAGAATGGAGGACTAGCCTGACCCAATTTCCTCTTTTACTATTGGGCAACCAATATTAAAACTGCAATTTTCTGGCTGGATGATTCGCACCAACAGGCAAACCGGCTAAAAATGGAAAGAGAAGATTGCTTGCCTTTCTGCATAGGCTCGATTGTCCTGTCTCCAATACCCCTGAATAAGTCAACGTATGAGCATAACCCGATAATATTATTCGTATCTGAAAACAGTTGAAGCTTAGTCTCAAATTGAGAGACATGTCTCTCCTTCTTCCTATTGTAAACCATCCCTCTTTTAAACCCTCTACTCGAGATGGTGTTTTCATTCAATGGAAGAATAAGGGAATTAATACCGTGGGAGACCTTTATCAGAAGGGGACTCTTTCATCCTTCCAAGACTTGCGGGAGAAATACGATCTGAACACTAATAATTGTTTCAGACACCTCCAGGTTAGGGACTATGTGAGAACATAGAGGCAAGATTACTCCTCTCCAAGTCCAGACACACCCGATGAGTGTTTGAATAGACATGCAGATACAGAAAAGTTGATATCCTACATTTACAATGTCCTTCAAATCATCAACACCCCATCATCTGAGGTTTATAGGCGTGCATGGGAGGATGAGGCAGGTCAACAAATCTCCAACAATATATGGGACAAAAGCTTACAATACATTCATTATTGCTCCTTAAATGCCAGGCACTGCCTGATACAGTTCAAAGTGCTGCACAGGCTATACAACTCAAAAACCAAACTGAGCAAGGTTTTCCCCAGTGTTTCACCTCTTTGCGATAAATCTCAGTCTCAAGAAACCACAGTTTTGTACCGTGTACAAAAATAGAAAGTTTTTGGACGGAAGTTTTCGGTGTCACCTCCAAAACACTGAAAATCCCATTAGAGCCAGACCCAAAATTAATAACACTGGTAATATCAGAGGCATGTAGCAATCTAACGGTCTTTCAATGAAGCTTAAATTCTGTAAAAAAGACTGCAGTCCCTCCAGTGAAGATGTGGATTACAGAAATGACGGATACACTACATCTAGAGAGAATTAGGTTTGTCTTGAATCTATGATCTCCTTTTATTGAATTTCTTGAGCAACACAATGGTTGAACACAAATTGGAAACTGATCGTAGGGCTGGGTGAGTGGGCGCATGGGTGGGGCGACGGACATATCTCCTCTCTTTTCTTCTTTTTTTCTTCTTTCTTTCTTTTCTCTCTCTCTTCTCCTTCTTCTCTTTTTAATTTAATGTTCTGTTTGGAAAATGTTAAAATCGAAGCTGTTCACAAAACAAAAATCCATCAACTAATCCTCTGCCCACCTGGCCAATCGATCCAGATCCCGCTGCAATCGTTCACAACCATCTTCACTATCTGCAAAACCACTCACTTTTGTATCATCAGCAAACTTGCTAATCTTGCTCTGTATGTTCTCATCCAAATCATCGGTGTAGATGACAAACAGTAACGGACCCAGCACCGAACCCTGAGGCACACCACTAGTCACAGGCCTCCAGTCTGAGAAGCAACCTTCCACCATCACCCTCCGCTTCCTTCCGTGGAGTCAATTTTCTATCTATCCAGCTATCTCTCCTTGGATCCCACGCGATCTAACCTTCCAGAGCAGCCCACCATGCGGCACCTTGTCGAACGCCTTACTAAACTTCATGTATACAACATCTACAGCTCTGCCCACATCGACCTTTTTGGTCACGTTTTCAAAAAAATCAATCAGATTTATGAGACACGACCTCCCACATACAAAACCATGCTGACTGTCCCTAATCAGCCCTTGCCCATCCAAATGCCTGTATGTCCTATCCCTCAGAATACTCTCCAGTAACTTACCAACTACAGATGTTAAGCTCACCGGCCTATAGTCCCCAGCATTTCCCACTTTTTAAGAAAGGAAGGAGAGAGAAAATTGAGAATTATAGACCAGTCAGCCTTACATCGACAGTGGGGAAGATACTTGAGTCAATTGTTAAAATATGTTAACTGCAACAGAAGGATGAGAGGGAATCTTATAGAAACATGTAAAATTCTTAAGGGATTGGACAGGCTAGATGCAGGAAAAATGTTCCCGATGTTGGGGGAGTCCAGAACCAGGGGTCACAGTTTAAGAATAAGGGGTTGGACATTTTGGACTGAGATTCGTAAAAATCTTTTCACCCAAAGAGTTGTGGATCTGTGGAATTCTCTGCAACAGAAGGCAGTGGAGGCCAATTCACTGGATGTATTCAAGAGAGAGTTAGATTTAGCTCTTAGGGCTAATGGAATCAATGGATATGGGGAAGAAACAGGAACGGGGGTACTGATTGTGGATGATCAGCCATGATCATATTGAATGGCGGTGCTGGCTCAAAGGGCCGAATGACCTACTCCTACACCTATTGTCTATGTTTCTATTAGGGACAATTTACAGAAGCCAATTCACCTACAAACCCACACGTCTTTGGAGTGTTGGAGGAAACTGGAGCACCTGGAGAAAACCCACACGATCAAGAGAAACTCCATACAGGCAGCACCTGTAGTCAGGATGGAGCCTGTATCTCTGGCGCTGGGAGGCAGCAGCACTGCCCGCTGCACCACTGTGGTGCCCGCATGCAGGGCTTGAATTACAGGGATAAGTGCAGAGAGTGGGGCTGAATTTCCTGCTGCCCTTGAGACACGTTTACACAATTGTACGGGATGTGAATAGTCAGTGTTGATCCTGGGTCTAAAACAAGGTCACAGCTTGAAGGTGGGAGGGGAAAATGTAAAGGGGATTTGAGGGGCAGGTGGTTCACACAGAGGGTGGTGGATTTATGGAACAAGCTGCTAGAGGACGCGGTAGAGGTAGAAAATATCACAAAGTTTAATAAACACTTGGACAGCCTCATGGATGAGAAAGGTTTAGAAGGATAAAAGCAAAATGCAGGCAGGTGGGACCAGCGCAGGCAGACACCTTGGTCAGCATAGATTGGTTGGGTCGAAGGGCCTTTTTCTGTGCTACTCGTGAACTCAATCAGTTCAAACTCAAGTACAATAGGTAGAGCAAAGGGGAAGATACAGACTGCAGAATATAGTTCTCAGCATTGTAGCGCATCAGTTGCACAGACAAAGCAGCAACACTGGACAGTGTTGAAGGTCAAACTCAGACCGCCATCGCTGGACACTGAACAGGCAGCTTCCTCAAAGGTTAGTTTAGAGATACAGAGCGGAAACAGGCCCTTCAGCTCTCCGAGTCCATGCTGACCAGCGAGGTATCACCCCGTGAACTAGTTTAGTGGCAATCTACTATGGGGGGGCTGGGGCAATCTACACATCCAGGATCAGGCGTGATATAGGCATGATATAGGCATGACATAGGCGTGACAATCTCCACGCCTGCTCCGGATGACGGCTCAGACGTGCTGTCGCTCGGTGACACTAGCTGGGTGTCGGTGGAGTTGTGACTAAGATGCATAGCAGTTCCAAGAGACTACAGATGGTGTGTGGGGGGGGGGGGGGGAGGGTGGCAGATGGAAGGAGGTGGGACAATGTGATCAGCCATGCCGCTGTTAAGGGAAGGTGGAACATTTCCTGGATCTGTGATGAATGCGATCCGGACGTCCAGGTTTATGAGAATGATACCAGGAATGAGTGGGTTAACCCATGATGAGCGTTTGTCGGCACTGGGCCTGTACTCGCTGGAGTTTAGAAGAATGAGGGGGGGACCTCATTGAAACGTACAGAATAGTGAAAGGCTTCGATAGAGCGGATGTGGAGAGGATGTTTCCACTAGTGGGAGAGTCTCAGCCTCAGAATTAAAGGGTGCTCATTTAGAAAGGTGAGGAGGAGCTTTTTTAGTCTGAGGGTAGTTAATCTGTGGAACTCATTGCTACGGAGGGCTGTGGAGGCCAAGTCAGTGGATATTTTTAAGGCAGAGATGGACAAATTCTTGATTAGAACGGGTGTCAAGGGTTATGGGGAGAAGGCAGGAAAATGGGATTAGGAGGCAGAGATCAGCCATGATTGAATGGCGGAGTGGGCTCGATGGGCCGAATGGCCTAATTCTACTCCTTATCACTTGTAGAATAGAATGCAATTTATTGTCATTCAAACCTAGGTTTGAACGAAATATCATTTCTACAGTTTTTTACATTACAAAACAATCCAAGATCCACACTTGACACAGTTTACATAAACATCCATCACAGTGAGTCTCCAACATCTCCTCACTGTGATGGAAGGCAAAGTCTTTATCTCTTCCCTTTGTTCCTTCTCCCGTGGTCCAGCAGTCCAACTGCAGTGTCGAGGCAGACTGGGGCTCCGATGTTAAAGCCCCCGGCGGGCGATGGTAAATCCTGAGGCCATTTAAGCCACGCCGGGCGATGTTAGGTCCCGGCTCCATATCCTTAAACCCGCGATTCCAGCGGGAGAAGTCGCCGTTGCGGAGCTCGGAAAAGCGGTCTCCCACCAGGGACTTGGAGCTCCCGATGCTCCCGTCCACCGGGTCTGCGGTCGGTGCCTCCGAACTCCAAAAGTCGGGTCGCAGCCGCACGCCACCACAGCTCTTCCCGCTCCGAAGTCGGCCAGCTCCGCGATGTCAGTTCCGCAGGCTCTGCAACTGGAGCCCTCAGGTTAGTCCCGGCCGGAGGTCGCCGCCGGCTCCACGATGTTAGGCCCAACTACATCCAAGACCCGACAGGGAATAGTCGGGTCCCCACACAGGGAAGAGATTTAAACGGTTTCCCCCACAGCCCCCCCACCACTCCCCCACATATACACAGCTAAAAAAATTAAAATAAAAACTAACTCAAGACATACATTTAACAAGACAAAAATAAAAAAAGACAGACGACTGTAGTTGGGCCGCTGCCATTAGGCGCCGCCACTAACACTTACAATACAATACTCACTAACACTTAATATGTTGTTACAATAACAACATTCAAAATACACCTTGGTCCAACTGTATTCATGTATGGATATGAAAGGATTAGAGATATGGGCCAAACGCGGGCAGGTGGGACTAGTGTAGATGGGGCATCTTTGTCAGTTGGGGGCCTTGGGTCGAAGGGCCTGTTTCCGTGTTGTGTGACTCTTGCTCCAGGTGTGTTTGCTCCTGTCACCTCTACTGCCCAGGTGCAGGTACAGGGAACACCACCACACACAGGCTCTCTCATAGAGTGATAGTGTGGAAACAGGCCCTTCGGCCCAACTTGCCCACACCCGCCAACAATGTCCCAGCTACACTAGTCGCACCTGCCCGCGCTTGGTCCATATCCCTCTAAACCTGTCCTATCCATGTACCTGTCCACATGTTCTTAAAACGTTGGGATAGACCCAACGTTAACTACCGCCACCCACCATCCTTTGTGTGAAAAGGTTACCCCTCAGATTCCTATTAAATCTTTTCCCCTTCACCTTGAACCTGTGTCCTCTGGTCCTCTATTACCCTACTCTGGGCAAGATACTCTACCCGATCTATACCCCTCATTGTCAATGAAACCAAACCCTGGAACTCCCCGTCCCAACAGCACAGAAGCAGACCATTCGGCCCATCAAGCCCATTCCACCAATCAACAAGATCGTGGCTGATGCTTCAGTCAGTACAGTTTAGTTTATTGTCACGTGTACCTAGGTACAGTGAAAAGCTTTTGATGTGTGCTAACCAGTTAATGGAAAGACAACACATGATTACAATCGACCCATTCACAGTGTATAGATCCATGATAAGGGAATAACGTTTAGTGGAAGGTAAAGCCAGCAAAGACGGATCAAGGATAGTCTGAGGGTCACCAATGAGGTAGATAGTTGAGGACTTCTCAGCAGCAGTAGGTACACCTCAGGGTCAAGACATACTGGCCTTGTCCACAACCCCAACTACACACAGCAGTCCCTGGCTGCATCAAACTGCGGGCTGATGATGGAGATGCTGGAAGAGGAGCCAGAGATAGAGGCCGCTCTGCGGAGAGAGGGATGGGATTGTGGGCCTGGGTTGTGGTCCCGGGTTGTGGTCCCTCTCCCTCTCTCTGCACGGGGAGTGTGTGACGGGGCGGCGGGGAAGTGTTGGGCCTGATAGTGCCGGGCAGCTCCAGGGAAACCACAGCCGGCGATCCGGGGGTCTGTCCAGCAGGGACGGGTGGGTGGGCTTAGGGAGGTACCAGTGGATGGGAAGGGGGTCGTTAGGGTCAGGTTGTGGGACCGACAGCTCTGCCCCCAACGTTGTCAGTTGGAGAGGGAGCAGAGGATGGAGGGGAGGGGGGTGGAGAAGGGGAGGGGTTGGGGGGGTCTGGGAGAAGGGGGGGTTGGGGGTCTGGGGGAGGTGATTGTGGGGGAGAAGGGGAGGGGGTTGGGGGTCTGGGGAGGGGATTGTGGGGGGAGAAGGGGAGGGGGTTTGATGAGAAAAGGATGGAGGGGGACGAGGGGACAATACATGGAGGGTGGAAGATGAGGGGAGGACACATTCAGTCAATCAGGGATCTCCACACATTCTGTGCTGATGAATGAAGCCACTGAGAGACCCCCCCCCCCCCCCCGACCCTGACCCCCCCAACAACACCCCCCGCCCCGCACCGCACCCCCCCGGTACTACTCGCCCCCGTCCCCGGCTGCGGATCGCGGCCACACTCCCCGGCCCGGCGGACTCAGACTCAGACTCAGACTCACGGTGCGGGCGCTCCCGGGCCGGGCAGCGGGGCGGTGGCCTGGATGGGTCGGCCCCGGACTCCGGCGCTGCTGCGGGACCGAGCCGCGGGTGGAGGGAGGGTGCGGGTGCGGGTCCGGGGCTGGGTCGGTGCCGGGGGTCGGGTGCGGGTCCGGGGCTGGGCCGGCGGGGTGCGGGGCGGGGGGACTGGGGACGGGGTCGGGCGGAGCCGCCGCTGACTGCGGGCAGCTGACGTCAGGGGCTGCAGCAAAGCGCCGGCTCCGAGAGGAGGAGCAAAGGGTGGAGAAATCCGTCTCCCCACCCCCCTCTCCTCCCCTCCCCCTCTCCCCCTCCCCTCACTCTCTCCCCATCCTTCCCCCCGTCCTCCCTCTCCCTCCCTCCCCTCTCTCACCCCCTCTCTCCCTCCCCCTCCCCTCTTCCCCACCCTCCCGCCCCCCCCCCCCCTCCCTCCCTCTCCCCACCCCCCTCCCTCCCTCCCTCCCTCTCTCCCAACCCCCTCTCCCTCCCCTCCCCTCTCCCCACCCCTCTCCCTTCCCATCCCTCTCCCTCCCCACCCCTCACTCTCCCTCTCTCCCCACCCCTCTCACTCTCACTCCCCCCCCCCTCTCTCCCTCTCCCTCTCCCCACCCCCCTATCTCTCCCTCTTTCCCCACATCTCTCTCCCTCCCCATCTGGTACCTGCCTTAACACCCTTCTCTGGCATTAAGGGTCTCGACCCAAAACGTCACCCATTCCTTCTCTCCAGAGATGCCGCCTGGGCCGCTGAGATACTCCAGCATTTTGTGTCTATCTCCAGCATCTGCAGTTCCTTCCGACACAGCCCTCCTCTGGTAGCTCGTTCCATAAACCCACCAAGTTAAAGTTACCCCTCAGATTCCGATTGAATCTTTCCCCCTTCACCGTACACTCTGCTATGGTGTTTCCAGGGACCATGGCTGCATGTATGTGTGTGTCTGTAGATGGAGTGCAGGAGGATGAGGGGTGATCTTGTAGAGGTGTACAAGATCTTTACATCGGGTACGTGCGTGGTGTCTGGTACCCAGAGGAGGGGAAGCAAGAATCAGAGGACACAGCTTGAAGGTGAGGGGAGAAAGATGACGGGAAGCTGAGTCAAATGTTTCACACTTGAGCTGAACCAGCTGCCGGACGAGGTATTTGAGGCAGGTACTATCATGTTATCAATATGTTGTCAAGCTGGACTGGATCTGAGCTTTAGGGAGAGGTTGGGCAAGCTGGGACTCTATTCCCTGGAGCTCAGGAGGATGGGGGCTGATCTTATGGAGGTGCACAAAATCATGAGAGGAATAGATCGGGTAGATGCACAGAGTCTCTTGCCCAGAGTAGGGGAATCGAGGACCAGAGGCCATAGGTTCAAGGTGAAGGGGAAAAGATTCAATAGGAATCTGAGGGGTAACTTTTTCACACAAAAGGTGGTGGGTGTATGGAACGATCTGCCAGAGGAGGTAGTTGAGTCTGGGACTATCTCAATGTTTAAGAAACAGTTAGAGAGGTACATGGATAGGACAGGTTTGGAGGGATATGGACCAAACTAGTGTAGCTGGAACATGTTGGCTGGTGTGGGCAAGATGGGCCGAAGGGCCAGTTTCCACACTGTATCACTCTATGACTCAGTGAAAACATTTAAAAAACATTTTTCTGAAGAGGATGTTAGGAGGTTGCAGGGTGACCTGGACAGGTTGAGTGAGTGGGCAAATGCGTGGCAGATGCAGTATAATATAGATAAATGTGAGGTTATCCACTTTGGCGGCAAAAACAAGAGGGCAGATTATTATTTCAATTAGGTTAGGTTCGGTAAGGGGGAGATGCAGAGAGACCTGAGTGTCCTTGTACACAAGTCACTGAAAGTTGAAGTGCAGGTACAGCAGGCAGTGAAGAAAGCTTTCAAGTTCAAGTGAGTTTATTATCATGTGTTTCTGATAGGACAATGAAATTCTTGCTTTGCTTCAGCACAACAGAACATAGTAGGCATTGACTACAACACATGAATAAATAAACTAATAAAGTGCAAATAACAGATAATGGGTTATTAATGTTCAGTGTTTTGTCCAAGCCTGGTTTAATAGCCTGATGGCTGTGGGGAAGTAGCTATTCCTGAAACTGGTCGTTGCGGTCTTCAAGCTCTTGTACCTTCCACCTGAAGGTAGCAGGGAGATGAGTGTGTGGCCAGTATGGTGTGGGTCTTTGATGATACTGCCAGCCTTTTTGAGGCAGTGACTGCGATAAATCCCCTCGATGGAAGGAAGGGCAGAGCCGATGATGGACTGGGCAGTGTTTATTACTTTTTGTAGTCTCTTCTTCTCCAGGGCGCTCAAGTTGCCGAACCAAGCCACGATGCAACCGGTCAGCATGCTCTCTACTGTGCATCTGTAGCAGCTAATGGAATGTTGGCCTTCATAACAAGAGGATTTCAGTATAGGAGTAAAGAGGTTCTTCTGCAGTTCTATAGGGCTCTGGTGAGACCACATCTGGAGTATTGTGTACAGTTTTGGTCTCCTAATTTGAGGAATGACAACCTTGTGATTGTGGCAGTGCAGCGTAGGTTCACGAGATTGATCCCTGGTATGGCGGGACTGTCATATGAGGAAAGATTGAAAAGACTAGGCTTGTATTCACTGGAGTTTAGAAGGATGAGGGGATACCTTATAGAAACATATAAAATTATAAAAGGACTGGACAAGCTAGATGCAGGAAACATTTTCCCAATGTTGGGCGAGTCCAGAACCAGGGTCCACAGTCTTAGAATAAAGGGGAGGCCATTAAGACTGAGGTGAGAAAAAACGTTTTCACCGAGAGAGTTTTGAATTTGTGGAATTCCCTGCCACAGACGGAAGGCCAAATCACTAGATGGATTTAAGAGAGGGTTAGATAGAGCTCTAGGGGCTAGTGGAATCAAGGGATATGGGGAGTAGGCAGGCACGGGTTAGATTGGGGACGATCAGCCATGATCACAATGAATGGCGGTGCTGGCTCGAAGGGCTGAATGGCCTCCTCCTGCACCTATTTTCTATGTTTCTATGTTTCTAGGCTGGTGAAGAAACACATCTGCGCCTTCCTCCCTCGGAACATGGACCCGTTGCAGTTCGCATACCGTCCGAACAGATCCACAGACGATGAGGTCTCCCAGGTCTTGCACACCGCTCTCTCCCATCTGGACAGCCAGAAGGGGGGCTACGTGAGGATGCTGTTCATAGACTACAGTTCAGCCTTCAACACGATAGTCCCCACCAGACTGGCTGGGAAGCTAATGGAATTGGGGCTCAACACCTCCCTGTGTGCCTGGGTCCTGGACTTTCTCACCGCCAGGCCCCAGGTAGTCAAGATGGGAGGGAATACATCGAAGTCCCTCACCCTGAGCACAGGATCGCCCCAGGGTTGCGTCCTCAGCCCCCCATTGTACTCACTGTACACACATGACTGTGTGACTAGGTTCAGCTCCAACTCAATAATTAAGTTTGCTGATGACACTGTGGTGGTGGGCCTGATCTCAGACAACGATGAGAAGGCCTACCGGGAGGAGGTGGCTGGTCTAGCACTCTGGTGCCAGGATAACAGCCTCCTCTTGAACATCAAAAAATAGAGTCCCAGCTTGCCCAACCTCTCCCTAAAGCTCAGATCCAGTCCAGCTTGACAACATATTGATAACATGATAGTACCTGCCTCAAAAAGGAGCTGATCATGGACTTTAGGAGGGCACATCATCCGAGGACGTACACTCCATTGAGGATAAATGGGGATCCTGTGGATAGGGTGAGCTGTTTTAAATATCTGGGAGTCCACATCTCCGAGGATATGACATGGGCATCACACGCCTCAGCACTCGTGAGTAAGGCAAGGCAGCGCCTTTACCACCTCAGGCAATTGAGGAAATTCAGAGTGTCTCCGAGGATCCTCCAGTGCTTCTACGCAGCGGCGGTGGAAAGCATCTTGTCTGGGAACATTACCATCTGGTTGGGGAATTGCTCTGCCCAGGACAAGAAGGCTCTGCAGAGAGTAGTGCGTTCGGCCGAACGCACTATGGGAACTTCACTTGCCCCCCAGCAGGAACTATACATCAGGAGGTGCAACTCCAGAGCCAACAATGTCATGAGAGACCCCTTCCACCCCTGCAACGGACTGTTCCAGCTGCTACGGTCAGGCAAACGCCTCCGTTGCCATGTGGTGAGAACGGAGAGGTTGAGAAGGAGTTTCTTCCCAGAGGCCATTCGGACTGTAAACGCCTATCTCACCAGGGACTAACTCTACTGAACGTTTTTCCTTCCATTATTTATTATGTAAAAGAATATGTGTGTTATGATTGTGTTTATAGTTTGGTTGTTTGTCTTTTGCACAAAGTCCGCGAGCATTGCCACTTTTCATTGCACTGCACATCTCGTATGTGTATGTGACAAATAAACTTGACTTGACTTGACTTTCTATGTTACATGGATAGGACAGGTTGAAAGGGATATGGGCCAAGTGAGACGAGTGTAGGTGGGGCATGCTGGGCGGATGGCCTGTTTCCATGCTCCAAAGTACTTGGACAGAAGTGTAAGTGGGCTGATTAGTAAGTTTGTAGTTTGTAGAAGGACTGAGACGAGGAAAAACTTTTTCACCCAGAGAGTTGTGAATCTGTGGAATTCTCTGCCTCAGAGGGCGGCGGAGGCCGGTTCTCTGGATACTTTCAAGAGAGAGTTAGATAAGGCTCTTAAAGATGGAGGAGTCAGGGGATATGGGGAGAAGGCAGGAACGGGTACTGATTGTGGATGATCAGCCATGATCACATTGAATGGCGGTGCTGGCTCGAAGAGCCGAATGACCTACTCCTGCAACTATTGTCTATTGTCTATTGAATGGCGGTGCTGGCACGAAGGGCTGAATGGCCTACTCCTGCACCTATTGACTATTGTCTAATCCCAACAAGCATCCTGGTTAAATACTACTGCACCCTCTACAAAGCCTTCCTGCAATGGGTGGCCACGATTATGTGACCTTGCTGATTTTCAACAGCTGTAATCAGACTTGCTGACTTTAATCCCTTTGATTTCCCTAACAAGAGCAAGACTATTGGATTAAATTACATTTATTTCAATGCCAGAGGACTGACAGATAAGGTGGATAAACTTCCCATTCCCTCCACAGATGCTGCCTGACTTACGGAGTTCCTCCACCACTTTTTGTTTTGTAGTATCCACTGGTCTCCAGTCCAAGAAATTGGCTCTGGAGAGGGTCCAGAGGAGGTTTACAAGAATGATCCCAGGAATGAGTGGGTTAATAGATGATGAGTGTTTGTCGGCACTGGCTGGAGTTTAGAAGGATGAGGGGGAACCTCATTGAAAGTTACAGAATAGTGAAGGGCCTGGATAGAGTGGATGTGGAGAGGATGTTTCCACTAGTGGGAGAGTCTAGGACTAGAGGTCACAGAATGAGAATTAAAGGACATTCAGAGGAGGCATTTCTTCAGTCAGAGGGTGGTGAATCTGTGGAATTCTTTGCCACAGACGGCTGTGGAGGCCACAAGTCGGTGGATATTTTTAAGGCAGAGATAGATAGATTCTTGATCAGTACGGGTGTCAGGGGTTATGGGGAGAAGGCAGGAGAATGGGGTTAGGAGGGAGAGATAGATCAGCCATGATTGAATGGCGGAGAAGACTTGATGGGCCGAATGGCCTAATTCTGCACTTATGACCTTATGACAAGCATCCAAAGGTTCCACATGAAGCCTGGAAAGTTAGATCACGTTGGAATCCAGGGAGAGCTGGCTCATTAGATTCAGAATTAGTTCCATGATAGGAATGCAGTTTCTTGGACTGGAGACCAGTAAGTACTGCAAAACACAAGGTGCTGGAGGAAGTTGGGAATTCAGGCAGCATCTGTGTTTACAATGATTAGTGGTGTGCCTCAGTGGTCTGCATTGTCCCCTTTTGCATAGCATGTAGAATAGAAAAGTAGGTGCAGGGGTAGGTCATTCGACCCTTCGAGCCAGCACCGCCATTCAATCATAGCTGATCATCCAAAAACAGTACCCCTTTCCTGCTTTTTCCCCTTTTCCCTTGATTCCTTTAGCCCTAAGAGCTAAATCTAACTCTCTCTTAAAAACATCCAGTGAATTGGCCTCCACTATAATCAACAATTTGGATGAGAACGTACAAGACATGGTAAGATTTACAAGGTTGTTGTCAGGACTCAATGGCCTGAGTTACATAGGGAGAGGTTGGGCGAGCTCGGACTTTATTCCTTAGAGATTCGAGAGTGGGGGATGATCTTAGAGGAGTATGAAATCATGAGGTGTATTGGTAGGATGAATGCACAGAATCTTTTATCCCAGGTAGGGGAATCAAGGACTGGAGGGCACAGGTTTAAGGTGAAAGGGGGAAGATTTAATAGGAACTTGGGCATTTATTTCACACAGAGGATGGTGTTTATATGGAACGAGCTGCCTGGGGAAGTAGTTTTAAGCAGATGCAAGAACAACATTTGGACAGATGCATGGATAGGAAATGTTTAGAGGGATATGGGCCAAACGCAGGCAGATGGGACTAGCATAGATGGGGCAACTTGTTCAGCAGGGGTGAGTTTAGTTTGGAGATACAGCGCGTAAACAGGCCCTTCGGCCCACCGAGTCCGCACCGACCAGTGATCACCCTGTACACAAACACTATCCTACACACTAAGACAATTTACAATTTTTACCAAAGCCAATTAACCTACAAACCTGCACGTCGTTGGAGTGTGGGAGGAAATCTAAGCACCCGAAGAAAACCCACGCGGTCACGGGGAGAACGTACAAACTCCGTACAGACAGCACCCGTAGTCAGGATGGAACTCGTGTCTCTGGCGCTGTGAGGCAGCAACTCTGCTGCTGCGCTGCCGTGTGGGGCCAGAGGGCCTGTTTCTGTGTTCTGTGACAACAGTTCCCTGTTAATACTGATCTCAGTGAGTTCCTCTCTCTCACTTGGGCCCAAGTCTCACTGTTTAGGCAGTTATTGTGAAGTGTGAATTGATTGGCCTTGGCTCTTCCTTGTTCCCCACATGACAGGAAGAGACCAAAGGTTTCACTTCATAGTTACACCAGAACGTTAGTGGCCAGGGTCATAGAAACATAGAAAATAGGTGCAAGTAGGCCATTCGGCCCTTCAAGCCTGCACCGCCATTCATATAACCATATATAACCATATAACAATTACAGCACGGAAACAGGCCATCTCGGCACTACAAGTCCGCGCCAAACAACTTTTTTTCCCCTTAGTCCTACCTGCCTGCACTCATACCATAACCCTCCATTCCCTTCTCATCCATATGCCTATCCAATTTATTTTTAAATGATACCAATGAACCTGCCTCCACCACTTCCACTGGAAGCTCATTCCACACCACTACCACTCTCTGAGTAAAGAAGTTCCCCCTCATATTACCCCTAAACTTCTGTCCCTTAATTTTGAAGTCATGTCCTCTTGTTTGAATCTTCCTTATTCTCAAAGGGAAAAGCTTGTCCACATCAACTCTGTCTATCCCTCTCATCATTTTAAAGACCTCTATCAAGTCCCCCCTTAACCTTCTGCGCTCCAGAGAATAAAGACCTAACTTAATATGAATAAAGACCTAATTCAATATGATCATGGCTGATCATCCAACTCAGTATCCTGTACCTGCTTTCTCTCCATACCCCCTGATCCCTTTAGCCACAAGGGCCACATCTAACTCCATCTTAAATATAGCCAATGAACTGGCCTCAATTCCAGAGATTCACCACTCTCTGTGTAAAAAATGTTTTTCTCATCTCAGTCCTAAAATATTTCCCCTTTATCCTTAAACTGTGACCCCTTGTTCTGGAATTCCCCAACATCGGGAACAATCTTCCTGCATCTAGCCTGTCCAACCCCTTAAGAATTTTATAAGTTTCTATAAGATCCCCCCTTAATCTTCTAAATTCTAGCGAGTACAAGCCGAGTCTACCCAGTCTTTCTTCATATGAAAGTCCTGACATCCCAGGAATCAGTCTGGTGAACCTTCTCTGTACTCCCTCTATGACAAGAACGTCCTTCCTCAGATTAGGAGACCAAAACTGTATGCAATACTCCAGGTGTGGTCTCACCAAGACCCTGTACAACTGCAGTAGAACATCCCTGCTCCTATACGCAAATCGCCTTGACCCCAGATCTCCCCACCCTCCAGAATGTCCACCAGTCGCTTGCTTGGACAACCCTTGACCCAGGCACCAGGGAGGCAACAGACCACGTGTATGAAAGGAACTGCAGATGGAGGTTTACATCAAAGATAGACACAAAGTGCTGGAGTAGCTCAGCGGGTCAGGCAGCATGTCTGGAGAGAAGGAATGGGTGGCGTTTCGGGTCGAGACCCTTCTTCAGTGAGAGTGAGGGGAGAGGGAGGCATTGAGTGGTTGAAGGGTAAGGTGTGAAAACGAGAGATCGAATGGGACGAAGTGCAAGGAAAATGTAGGATAGATCATTGTTAGGGGGGGGGGGGGGCTGACGCCGAAGAATACAATCAGTAAAATCTAATCAGGAGGACAGTGGGACTACTCGGAGGACTAGGGGTGGGGGAGGGACAGAGAGAGAGAGAGGGAAAGCAAGCGTTACTTGAAGATAGAGAAGTCAACATTAATACCGCTGGGTTGTACCACCTCTGCCACAGCTCTCCGCTCACATTGGTTGGGGTGGGTCCTCCTCCCACCCGCCCAGTAAACCCACGTCCTCTACCTGCCCACCACCGTTGCGTTTCACACAATGACCCACGGAACACAACCTGGCGGCAGGAACTCCAGATGTTGGTTTGTACCGAAGTTAAGACACAAACAGCTGGAGTAACTCTGTGGGTCGGGCAGCAACTCTGTAAGGATTGCTGCCAGACCCGATGAGTTACTCCAGCTGTTCATGTCTATCTACAGAACAATGCAGCACTGAAACAAGCCCTTCGGCCCACAATGTTGGTGCTGGACATACCAAGATAAACTGATCCACATCCTGCACGTCGTCCACATCCCTCCAATCCCTGGCGCCTATTTGAGAGCCACTCTCGTCTCTGCCTCCACCACCACCGCTGGCAAGACCCGACATAAGACCAGCCCTCGTCCTCCTGCACTCTGTTGGCCAACTGAGGAATAAAGTCTTAACCTCCCCAACCTGTCCCTGTATCTCAGGCCCTCGAGTCCTGGCCACGTGTGTGACGGTTACAACAAAAATGCTGGAGAAACTCGTTTAAGAAGGAACTGCAGATGCTGGGAAATCGAAGATACACAAACGTGCTGGAGAAACTCAGCGGGCGAGGCAGCATCTACGGAGCAAAGGAATATGTGACGATTCTGGTCGAGACCCTTCTTCAGACTGATGTGTGTGTGGGGGGGGGGGGGGGGGTGAAGAAAGGAAGAGGTGGTGACAATGAGAGAGTGGGCTATGGGAGAGCTGGGACGGGGAGGGGAAGGAGGGAGATAGCAGGGACTGCCTGAAATTGGAGAAGTCTATGTTCATACCGCTGGGGTGATGTGTGTGTGGTGCCAGGCAGGGCGTACCTGTACCAGCAACACCTCTCCTCCCCTGAGCTTCCTACACGTGGTCTGTTGTCACCCTGGTGCCAGGGTGAAGGGTTCTCAGATTAGGCAGCTGGTGAATCCTAGATGAATCCACTCCCCGTACAAGCTGACTCCAGGAGTGGAGCTGCAATGTGGAGACAATGGTCACATTGTGCCTTCACACACAGACACTCAGCTCTGACTCACACACACCACCCACACAACAATGATGTATCACGCTACACTCCCACAGTCAGGCGGATGGTCCTTGCTCAGCTGGAACAGAGGGGCGAGTCCCTGCCCCTGGCTCTGGCCATTATGGCCTTTCGCGGGTCCAGGCAGCGGGCGGCCGATGGTCACCCCACAGTCGGCTGCCTGCCCCTCTTCCCGGCCGATGTCCGTGCCCGCGTGTCCCTGGAGAGGGGACACACAAGCGGTGTCCACAAGGACTTTGGAAGTCGGTGAACACTGGTCGCCGCGGGGGGGGGGCGAGTGTATCGCTGATCAATATGGCGATATATTAATTTGATGACTGTATTGTTTGTAATCTGCCAGTACAGGCAGCCTTTGGTCGTGTTACCACTCGGCAGTGTTGTTTGTTTCCAATAAAAGCATTTTGTATTAAAAAAAAACACAAAACAAAACTGCCCTGGTTCAGGACAAGACCCAAGAGAGCACGGATAGGTGACGTTTCACAGAGTGCTGAGTAACTCAGCGGGTCAGGCAGCATCTATGGAGAACATGGATAGGCGACGTTTCACAGAGTGCTGGAGTAACTCAGCGGGTCAGGCAGCATCTGTGGAGAACCTGGATAGGTGACGTTTCACAGAGTGCTGGAGTAACTCAGCGGGTCAGGCAGCATCTGTGGAGAACATGGATAGGTGACGTTTCACAGAGTGCTGGAGGAACTCAGTGGGTCAGGCAGCATCTGTGGAGAACATGGATAGGTGACGTTTCACAGAGTGCTGGAGTAACTCAGTGGGTCAGGCAGCATCTGTGGAGAACATGGATAGGTGACGTTTCACAGAGTGACATTTCACAGAGTGCTGGAGTAACTCAGTGGGTCAGGCAGCATCTGTGGAGAACATGGATAGGTGACGTTTCACAGAGCGCTGGAGTAACTCAGCAGGTCAGGCAGCATCTGTGGAGAACATGGATAGGTGACGTTTCACAGAGTGCTGGAGTAACTCAGCGGGTCAGGCAGCATCTGTGGAGAACATGGATAGGTGACCCACACCACCCTGGCCACGCTCTCATCTCGCTGCAACGATCAGGCTCTTGAACGACACCAACTAAACATCGAACTTGGTTGCACTGAGGAATTCCGTGTTTTTGTTGTTTTTAAAAGCTTTTTAGTTCATTTATTGTGTTATCTGTCAGCGCTGTGTTTACAGAGCGTTGTGCTGCAGCCAGTAACCATTTCGTTGTTCTGTTTCGGTCTCTATGACAATGAAACATATCGACTCTCCACCCCACCTACTGCCCGCGGGTCTGGGCCGACCCGGTACTGGGCCTGGGGTTCAGGGCCGAGGTGGGGTATGTGGGGCCGGGATGGGGTATGAGAGGCCGGGGGTGGGGGCACAGGGGCCGGGGGTGGGGTATGAGGGGCCGGGGGGTGGGGTTCAGGGCCGGGGGTGGGGTATGTGGGGCCGGGGTGGGGTATGGTGGGGCGGGGTGGGGTATGAGGGGCCGGGATGGGGCACAGGGGCCGGGGTGGGGTATGTGGGGCCGGGGGATGGGGCACAGAGGCCGGGGTGGGGTATGAGGGGCCGGGATGGGGCACAGGGGCCGGGTGGGGTATGAGGGGCCGGGGTGGGGCCCAGAAGGGGGCAGTGAATGGTCAGGGTTCACTGTGGCTGGGGGGCGAGTCCTTGGGGGTCTTGTTCTCGCTGAACCGCTTGAACAGGTTGCTGAAGAAGCCCGGCCCTGAACTCTGGGTCGGGGCCCGCTCTGGCTCCGCCCCGGCCTCTGACCCTGACCCTGTCCCACCCTCTGCTCCGGCCCCTACTGCGGCCCCTGCCCCGGCCTTGGCCGGCTTCTTGCCGAAGATGCTGGAGATGGTCCAGGGGGCCGGCGACTCTTCCACCCGCTCCGGCTGCTCAGCTGCCGGAGGCTTCACCCTCCGGAGGGGGGAGGTGGAGGCGGGGCGCCGAGGGGTAGTGGGGGGAGGGGGGTCCCTGAGAGGAGGGGCCCCGGGTGGGTGGAGCTGGAGGACGAGGGCTTCCTGCGAGGGACGCGATGGTGGAGGAGGAGGGGGTATTTGTGGAGGGGGTAAATGAGGAGGGTCCCTGAGATGAGGAGGGGGTGGAGGAGGGTCTCCTGGTGGAGGTGGAGATGGAGGCGCTGGGGGAGGGGGGGTGGAGGAGGGTCTCCTGGTGGAGGTGAGAGATGGAGGCGCTGGAGGTGGAGGGTGTGGAGGAGGAGGGGGTATGTGAGGAGGGGGTGGAGAGCCTCCGGACGCGGGCAGCCCAACCCCGCCGAGCGGCAGCGGGAACAGCCGGCCTATCCGTCGAGAGCCACCGCCGGAGGTTCGGCTTGGCCCGGGGCGGGGAGATGGCGGGGTCGGGGCCCTGAGGCTCCGGGACAGCGGCCGGAGGAGGGGTCGGTGGTGAGGGGCCGCGGGGGCGGGCCGGGGGAGAGGCGGGGGGTTTGCCCGGAGCCACGGATGGAGCCGTGTCCGGGGGGAGCGGGGGGGCCGAAACCAGGGTGAGGGTCCAGGGCCGGGTGGCGAAGTGTCCGGGGGTGGGGGCCCGTGGGGAAGGGCTGGGGCCGGGGTTGGGGGCCCGCGGGGAAGGGCTGGGGCCGGGGTTGGGGGCCCGCGGGGAAGGGCTGGGGCCGGGTTTGGGGGCCCGCGGGGAAGGGCTGGGGCCGGGGTTGGGGGCCCGCGGGGAAGGTCTGGGGCCGGGGTTGGGGGCCCGCGGGGAAGGGCTGGGGCCGGGGTTGGGGGCCCGCGGGGAAGGGCTGGGGCCGGGGATGGGGGCCCGTGGGAATCCAGGGGCCCGTGTGAATAAGCTGGGGCCACGCCTGGGGGAAGGGAGCGGGGACGGGCCCGGGCCAAGGTTGAAGCCGGGGCCAAGGAGACGCGGCCCGGCTGCTTCGGACCCCCGGCCGCCCGGCGGCCCAACAGCCGCTCCGAAACCTCCCGCAGCAGCCGCGCCTCCTCCGGCCCCCCATCCGCCGGCTCCCCCGCTGTCCCCGAGACCCCCGCCGGGAACTGCCGCAGGGAACGGCTCCGGGGAAGCCGCCCGGACGCCGGGCCCGGGCCGAGGGTGGAGTCCCCGCCGAGCAGCAGCGACTCGAGGCCCCCGACACCCAGCTCCCGGTGCGAGCAGCTGGCGATCGACAGGCGCTTGGCGGCCGCTTCCTCCCGCTGCCGTCTCCGCCGCTCCCCAGCCCGGCGCTGGCGGTTATCCTGGGAGAGAGTGGGTGGGGGTGGGATAGATAGAGGGGGGGGGGCAGGGGTGGGGAAGGGGTAGACAGGCAGCTGTCAGTGAGTTCGGTCCCAACCAGTCTCAGGTCATTGCTCCTCCCCACTATCACCCCCCCCCCCCCGTTCCTGCTCTCCTCCATCTCCTACCCCCCCCCCCCTCATCCTCCACTCACTTCCCCACTCGCCCACCCTTCCTCTCCCTCACCCCTTCACCTTCACCCACCCCCCACCCTCACCCACCCTCTCCCTGCTCCTGCCCCCCCCTACCCTCCTCACCCCCCCCCCCCCTCCCCCCCCCCTCCCCCTCACCCCCTCACTCAGACCCCCCACATCCCCTCCTCCCCCCCCCCCTCACCCCCCTCCCCCTCCTTCCCCCCCCTCCCCCTCACTCACCTCCCCCCTCTCCCCCCTCACCCACTCCCCCCTCCCCCACTGGCCCCCTCCCTCCCCACCTGGCCCCCTCCCTCCCCCTCACCCACCCCCTCTCCTCACTCACACCCCCCACCCCCCCCCACCCCCACCCTCTCCTCACTCACACCCCCCCCCCACACCCCTCCCCCTCACCACACCCCCCCTCACCTCACTCACACCCCCTCCCCCTCACCTCCTTGGCCTTGAGGAACTTCTCGCCGAAGACGGTGAAGATTCTGCAACATTCCTCCAGTTGGAAATGCTGCTGCTCCTCACACAGGTAGTTGGCCAGATCACAACTCACGGCCCGCAGCTCCTCCAGTGCAGCCTGCAGCCGCTGTAGCTGCTCCTCCGCACCCTGGAGGTCAACACAGGCCCTGTGAACCCTGAACCCCAATCCCTGAATCCCGACCCTCCACACCCTGAGGGTCAACACAGGCCCCGTGAACTTTGAACCCCAACCCCTGAACCCCAACCCTCCGCGCCCTGGGGGTCAACACAGGCCCTGTGACCCCTGAACTCCATCCCCTAAACCCCGACCCTCCGAACCCTGGGGGTCAACACAGGCCCCATGACCCCCTGAACCTGCACCCCAACACCTGAACCCTGACCTCTGCACCCTGCAGATCATTGCAAGTGGCTGTGACCCCCAACCCTTGGGCCCTGATCTCTGACCCACAGACTCCTTGACCATTGGAGCTCCGGGGTGGGCTTTAGGGAGGAGGAGAGGCTGGGCGAGCTCCCCTTGGAACTGAAGCCAAAGCTCCTGGGATAATGAAGGGCACGACAGGGTGGGCTTCCCTGAGAGGGGGGCACCCACAGCACAAAGGTTTGCAGTGAGGGTCAGACACAGGGGTTGCCAGGGTTAGGGTTAGGAAGGGTGTGGAGGGCTATGGGACGGCATGGGTCAACTTACATGGGCATCTTGGTCAGACACGGACAGGTCCAAGCGGGGGGGAGGGGGTGCTTTTTGGGAGGGGTCTTTGCAGTGAGCCCTGAATGTGGGGAGGGGGTTATAGCTGGGCCAGTCAATGCCGTGACCTCTGTTACTGGGGAGGGGGGCTTACAGCTGGGTGCGGTCCGTATGGTGACCCCTGAACTCACCTGGATGAAGCCCACCATCTGCTCCCGGATGTCCGGCAGTTTGTGGACGCTCCCTTTGACCATGGCCAGCTTCTGCTTCAACGTCTCAAAGTCTCTCTCCGTTTCCTGCTGCACAATCCTTCAGGAGGGAGGGTCTTCGTCAGAGGCAGCATCGTGCAGAGTCACCGGGGGGGGGGGTTAATAACCGGGGAGAGGGGGCAGCCCAGACCTTCACACAAACCAACTTCCCTTCCATTGAGCAACCTCCCTAGGCAAGGCCAGCAGCAGCATCAAGGAGCATTCTCACCCCCAGCCACTCCCTCTTAGAAACATAGAAAATAGGTGCAGGAGTAGGCCATTCGGCCCTTCGAGCCTGCACCGCCATTCAATATGATCATGGCTGATCATCCAACTCAGTATCCTGTACCTGCCTTCTCTCCCACAAGGGCCACATCTAACTCACTCTTAAATATAGCCAATGAACTGGCCTCAACTACCTTCTGCGGGAGAGAATTCCAGAGATTCACCACTCTCTGTGTGAAAAAAGTTTTCCTCATCTCGGTCCTAAAAGATTTCCCCCTTATCCTTAAACTGTGACCCCTTGTTCTGGACTTCCCCAACATCGGGAACAATCTTCCTGCATCTAGCCTGTCCAACCCCTTAAGCATTTTGTAAGTTTCTATAAGATCCCCCCTCAATCTTCTAAATTCTAGCGAGTACAAACCGAGTCTATCCAGTCTTTCTTCATATGAAAGCCCTGACATCCCAGGAATCAGTCTGGTGAACCTTCTCTGTACTCCCTCTATGGCATGAATGTTTTTCCTCAGATTAGGAAACCAAAACTGTATACAATACTCCAGGTGTGGTCTCACCAAGACCCTGTACAACTGCAGTAGAACCTCCCTGCTCCTATACTCAAATCCTTTTGCTATGAATGCTAACATACCATTTGCCTTCTTCACTGCCTGCTGCACCTGCATGCCTACTTTTAATGACTGGTGTACCATGACACCCAGGCCTCGTTGCATCTCCCCCTTTCCTAATCGGCCACCATTCAGATAATAATCTACTTTCCTGTTTTTGCCACCAAAGTGGATAACCTCACATTTATCCACATTATACTGCATCTGCCATGCATTTGCCCACTCACCCAGCCTATCCAAGTCACCTTACAGCATCCTAGCATCCTCCTCACAGCTAACACTACCCCCCAGCTTTGTGTCATCCGCAAACTTGGAGATGTTGCATTCAATTCCCTCGTCCAAATCATTAATATATATCGTAAATAGCTGGGGTCCCAGAACTGAGCCTTGCGGTACCCCACTAGTCACTGCCTGCCATTGTGAAAAGGACCCGTTTACTCCTACTCTTTGCTTCCTGTTTGCCAGCCAGTTCTCTATCCACATCAATACTGAACCCCCAATACCGTGTGCTTTAAGTTTGTAACTTAACTTAATGTTTAAGTTTAACATTTTCCCATCTCCTCCCCTTTCTGCAGAGACCGTGCCCTCCACAACTCCCTGGTTGACAAATCCCTTCCCACCCAAACCATCCCCTCCCCAGGTACCTTCCCTTGCAACCATAGAAGATGCGGCACCTGCCCCTATACCTCCCTCCCTCACCTCACATACACTCTCTCACACACACACACACACACACACACACACACACACACACACACACACACACACACACACACACACACACACACACACACACACACACACACACACACACACACACACACACACACACACACACACACACACACACACACACACCGTGAGCAGCTCTGTCCCCACCTGGAAGCGGGGCCAATACTCTCGAGTTTATTCGGGAAATCCAGCAGCTTCGTGTCGTTCTTTTCCACTTCCTGTAAAATAATGATTCAAAATTGTGGACAGTGATTGTCACCCCCCCCCCCCCTCCCACTGCACCCCTCCCCCACAATCATCCCTAATCAGTACCCCGTTCCTGCCTTCTCCCCATATCCCCTGACTCCGCTATTTTTAAGAGCCCTATCTAGCTCTCTCTTGAAGTATCCAGAGAACCGGCCTCCACCGCCCTCTGAGGCAGAGAATTCCACAGTCTCACAGCTCTCTGAGAAAAAGTTTCCTTGTCTCCGTTCTAAATGGCTGACCCCTTATTCTTAAACTGTGGCCCCTTGTTCTGGACTCCCCCAACATCGGGAATATGTTTCCTGCCTCTAGCGTGTCCAAACCCTTAATATTCTTATATGTTTCAATAAGATACCCACTCATCCTTCTAAACTCCTGCAAATTTCTCCCCTCACACAGACACTCTCCCCATTATTAAATACTCACCCCCCCCCCCCCTACACCCCCACAGACCCCCACCCATATGCACCACCCACCCATATATCAATGCCCACCATTATACACCCCCACATATACACCCCCACCCATATGCACCACCCACCCATATACACATCACACCCATATATATGCCCACCATTATACACCCCCACATATACACACCCCCCATATACACTCCCCCCCATCCCCCCTTCCCCCCCCCCCCCCCCCCCCCCCCACACCGTTACGTTGAGCTCACCATGACGACAAAGTGCATGAGGTTCATTCCGGGTTTGTTGGCACGAGTGTCCACCAGCTTCAGTAGCGACGTCATCTTGTAGCCAAACGCGTTCCCCGCGTACCCGCCCTGTAACCAGGGAGCACCCGTCACTGTGGCCCCTTCCCCTGTGATGGTCAGTGTGGGGCCCCCCAGGGTGAGGGTCAGATTATCCCCAGGGTGTTGGTCAGTGAAGTGAGGGACAGTGTGTGTGTGGGTCAGTGTGTGTGTGTGTGTGTGTGTGTGTGTGTGTGTGTGTGTGTGTGTGTGTGTGTGTGTGTGTGTGTGGGTCAGTGTGTGTGTGTGTGTGTGTGTGTGTGTGTGTGGGTGTGTGTGGGTGTGTGTGTGTGTGTGTGTGTGTGTGTCAGTGTGTGTGTGTGTGGGTGTGTGTGTGTGTGTGTGGGTCAGTGTGTGTGTGGGTCAGTGTGTGTGTGGGTGAGTGTGTGTGTGTGTGTGTGTGGGTGTGTGTGTGTGTGTGTGTGTATATGTGTGGTGTAAGTGTATGTGAGTGTGTTGGTGTGTGTGTGGGTCAGTGTGTGTGTGGGTGAGTGTATGTGTGTGTCAGTGTGTGGTGGTGTGTGTGTGTGTGTGTGTGTGTGTGTGGTGGTGTCAGTGTGTGTGTGTGGGTGTGGGTCAGTGTAGGACTCACTGCGTTCATGTGGTTACCGGTCCTCAGCACGAGATACAGGACTGTGCGCAGCTCCTCACAGTGCAGGATCTCTGCAGATCACAGAGAGAGTCATGGGGGGGGGGGGGTGGGGGGTAAGGGGACGAGGGGGGGAGACGGGGACGCTGGGGGGTTACCACGGGGGGGGGGGGGGTCGTGGAACCGAGGGGGAAGGAGTGGGGATTGCGGGAGGTGTGTTGCCGGGGTCACTCATGGTGGGCAGGGGGTGGGTGGGGCTAGGGTCAGCGTGGGGTTACGGGGGGGTCAGCATGGGGTTACGGGGCAGGGTCGAGTTACAGGGGGTCAGGGTGGGGTTACTGGGGTCAGCGTGGGGTTATGGGGGGTCAGGGCGGGGTTACTGGGGGTTATGGGGGTCAGGGCTGGGGTACGGAGGTCAGGGTGGGTTACGGGGGGTCAGCGTGGGGTTATGGGGGTCAGCGTGGGGTTATGGGGGTCAGGGCTGGGTTACGGAGGTCAGGGTGGAGTTACGGGGGGGTCAGCGTGGGGTTATGGGAGTCAGGGTGGGGTTACGGGGTCATGTTTGGGTTAAGGGAGTCAGGGTAGAGTTACGGGGGGTCAGCGTGGGGTATGGAGGTCAGGGTGGGGTTACGGGGTCAGGGTGGGGCTACGGGGGTCAGGGTGGAGTTACAGGGGGTCAGACTCACCTCCAGCCGCCTGGGTCAAGGTGCCGACGGCTACACTGAGCGACGCCAACAAGGGGCCGAACTCCTCCCGCAGCACCAGGCTGTCCAGCAGCTCCACATAACTGGACAGGCCAGAGGGCAAGGGTCAAACCCCACTGAGACCCCTACGACCCCACAGTCGCTACCCCCACACATTCTGAGACCCCCCTCCCCAACAGCGATCCTTCCCCTCACACACACAAACCCCCCCCACCGGGCGTTTCCCCCCATCCCCCAACCTGGGCACGTGGACAAGGAGCAGCATGAATCGATCGGCCTCACACAAAAGGCCCGGGTCCCCGTCGAACGCCCGCAGCTTCTTCACCTGCGCAGCGAGAGAGAGAGAGAGATAGAGAGAGAGAACGGTCAGTTACCCGGCATGGCACAGTTCACACCGACCGGGCCCACGCCAGCCCAGTGACAGGGTCCAGGGCCCAGCCCAAAGACAGGGCCCAGCCCAGAGACAGGGCCCAGGCCCAGAGACAGGTCCCAGGGCCCAGCCCAGAGACAGGTCCCAGGGCCCAGCCCAGAGACAGGGCCCAGCCCAGAGACAGGTCCCAGGGCCCAGCCCAGAGACAGGGCCCAGACCCAGCCCAGAGACAGGGCCCAGCCCAGAGACAGGGCCCAGCCCAGAGACAGGGCCCAGGGCCCAGCCCAGAGACAGGGCCCAGGCCCAGCCCCGAGACAGGGCCAAGCCCAGAGACAGGTCCCAGGGCCCAGCCCAGAGACAGGGTCCAGGGCCCAGCCCAAAGACAGGGCCCAGCCCAGAGACAGGGCCCAGCCCAGAGACAGGTCCCAAGGCCCAGCCCAGAGACAGGGCCCAGGCCCAGCCCAGAGACAGGGCCCAGCCCAGAGACAGGTCCCAAGGCACAGCCCGGAGACAGGGTCCAGGGCCCAGCCCAGTGACAGGGTCCCAGGGCCCAGCCCAGAGACAGGGCCCAGACCCAGCCCAGAGACAGGGCCCAGCCCAGAGACAGGGTCCAGGGCCCGGCCCAGAGACAGGGCCCAGCCCAGAGACAGGGCCCAGGCCCAGAGACAGGGCCCAGGCCCAGAGACAGGGCCCAGACCCAGCCCAGAGACAGGGCCCAGCCCAGAGACAGGGTCCAGGGCCCGGCCCAGAGACAGGTCCCAGGGCCCAGCCCAGAGACAGGGCCCAGGGCCCAGCCCAGACACAGGGCCCACCCCAGAGACAGGTCCCAGGGCCCAGCCCAGAGACAGGGCCCAGGCCCAGCCCAGAGACAGGGCCCAGCCCAGAGACAGGTCCCAGGGCCCAGCCCAGAGACAGGGCCCAGGGCCCAGCCCAGAGACAGGGCCCAGGCCCAGCCCAGAGACAGGGCCCAGCCCAGGGACAGGGCCCAGGCCCCGGCCCAGAGACAGGGTCCAGGCCCCGCCCAGAGACAGGGCCCGGCCCAGAGACGGGGTCCAGGGCCCGGCCCAGGGACAGGGCCCAGGCCCAGCCCAGAGACAGGGCCCAGCCCGGAGACCGGGGCCAGGGCCCAGCCCAGTGACAGGTCCCAGGGCCCAGCCCAGAGACAGGGCCCAGACCCAGCCCAGAGACAGGGCCCAGCCCAGAGACAGGGTCCAGGGCCCGGCCCAGAGACAGGGCCCAGCCCAGAGACAGGGCCCAGCCCAGAGACAGGGCCCAGGCCCAGAGACAGGGCCCAGGCCCAGCCCAGAGACAGGGACAGGGCCCAGGGCCCAGCCCAGTGACAGGTCCCAGGGCCCAGCCCAGAGACAGGGCCCAAGGCCCAGCCCAGAGACAGGGCCCAGCCCAGAGACAGGTCCCAGGGCCCAGCCCAGAGACAGGGCCCAGGCCCAGCCCAGAGACAGGGCCCAGCCCAGAGACAGGTCCCAGGGCCCAGCCCAGAGACAGGGCCCAGGGCCCAGCCCAGAGACAGGGCCCAGGCCCAGCCCAGAGACAGGGCCCAGCCCAGAGACAGGGTCCAGGGCCCGGCCCAGAGACAGGGTCCAGGGCCCGCCCCGAGACCGGGCCCAGCCCAGAGACAGGGGCCAGGGCCCGGCCCAGAGACAGGGCCCAGGGCCCCCGCCCAGAACCAGGGCCCAGCCCAGAGACAGGGCCCAGGCCCAGAGACAGGACCCAGGGCCCAGCCCAGAGACAAGGCCCAGGCCCAGCCCAGAGACAGGGCCCAGCCCAGAGACAGGGTCCAGGGCCCGGCCCAGAGACAGGGCCCAGGGCCCAGCCCAGAGACAGGGCCCAGCCCAGAGACAGGGCCCAGGCCCAGCCCAGAGACAGGGCCCAGGCCCAGCCCAGAGACAGGGTCCAGGGCCCAGCCCAGAGACAGGGCCCAGGGCCCAGCCCAGAGACAGGGCCCGGCCCAGAGACAGGGTCCAGGGCCCGGCCCAGAGACAGGGCCCAGGGCCCAGCCCAGAGACAGGGCCCAGCCCAGAGACAGGGCCCAGAGACAGGGTCCAGGGCCCGCCCAGAGACAGGGCCCCAGGGCCCAGCCCAGAGACAGGGCCCAGGCCCAGCCCAGAGACAGGGCCCAGCCCAGAGACAGGGTCCAGGGCCCGGCCCAGAGACAGGGCCCAGGGCCCAGCCCAGAGACAGGGCCCAGCCCAGAGACAGGGCCCAGCCCAGAGACAGGGTCCAGGGCCCAGCCCAGAGACAGGCCCCAGGGCCCAGCCCAGTGACACGGCCCAGGGCCCAGCCCAGAGACAGGGCCCAGGGCCCAGCCCAGAGACAGGGCCCAGGCCCAGCCCAGAGACAGGGCCCAGGGACCAGCCCAGAAACAGACCCACACTAGCCCGGCCCAGAGACAGACCCATACTAGCCCGGCCCACCCAGAAGGCAGTGGAGGCCAATTCACTGGATGCTTTCAAGCGAGAGTTAGTAGATTTAGTTCTTAAGGCTAACGGAATCAAGGGATATGGAGAAAAAGCCGGAACGGGGAACTGATTTTGGATGATCAGCCATGATCATATTGGTGCTGGCTCGAAGGGTCGAATGGCCAACTCCTGCACCTATTGTCTATGTTTCTACGTGAGGTCACTATAAATGTCCCAGGGACAACTGACGAAGGGTTACGGACTGAAACGTTGCCTATCTCCTTTGCTCCATAGATGCTGCTGCACCCGCTGAGTTTCTCCAGCATGTTTGTGTACCTCCCAGAGACAACTGACGGGCTCGTTCCAAATGCCCAGGACGGCCATAAACCCGTGCCCAGCGGCGGCAAGCTGCAGAGACCAGCGGGGCGGGGAGTGGACAAGTCTCCAGGATGTGTGACCACTGGCTGTAGAAGAGGTGGGTGGTCGCAGAGACCAACGGGGTGAGCAGCGGACATGTCGTCTTGCTGGAAAGGGTCCAGTGACTAGGCCTCCACTGCCCTCTGTGGCAGGGAATTCCATAAATTCACAACTCTCTGGGTGAAAAAGTTTTTTCTCACCTCAGTCTTAAATGACCTCCCCTTTATTCTAAGACTGTGACCCCCTGGTTCTGGACTCGCCCAACATTGGGAACATTTTTCCTGCATCTAGCTTGTCCAGTCCTTTTGTAATTTTATATGTTTCTATAAGATCCCCCTCATCCTTCAAATCTCCAGTGAATACAAGCCTAGTTTTTTCAATCTTTCCTCATATGACAGTCCCGCCAACCCAGGGATCAATCTCGTGAACCTACGCTGCACTGCCTCAATCACAAGGATGTCCTTCCTCAAATTAGGAGACCAAAACTGTACACAATACTCCAGATGTGGTCTCACCAGAGCCCTATACAACTGCAGAAGAACCTCTTTACTCCTATACTGAAATCCTCTTGTTATGAAGACCAACATTCCATTAGCTTTCTTCACTGCCTGCTGTACTTGTAAGCCAACTTTCAGTGACCGGTGTACAAGGACACCCCGGTCTCGCTGCACCTCCCCCTTATCTAACCTAACCCCATTGAGATAATAATCTGCCCCCTTGTTTTTGCCGCCAAAGTGGATAACCTCACATTTATCTATATTACACTGCATCTGCCGCGCATCTGCCCATTCACTCAACTGTCCAGGCCACCCTGCAACCTCCTAACATCCTCTTCACAGTTCACACTGCCACCCAGCTTTGTGTCATCCGCAAACTTGCTAGTGTTGCTCCTAATTCCCTCTTCCAAATCATTAATATATAGTAAACAGTTGCGGCCCCAACACTGAGCCTTGCGGCACTCCACTCGCCACTGCCTAACATTCTGAAAAGGACCTGTTCACTCCTACTCTTTGCTTCCGGTCTGCCAACCAATTTTCTATCCATGTCAACACCGTACCCCCAATACCATGTGCTCTAATTTTAGTCACCAGTCTCCCGTGCGGGACCTTATCAAAGGCTTTCTGAAAGTCTAGATACACTACATCCACTGGCTCCCCTTCATCCATTTTACTT
The DNA here is from genome assembly GCF_028641065.1 of Leucoraja erinaceus. Taxonomy (NCBI): domain Eukaryota; kingdom Metazoa; phylum Chordata; class Chondrichthyes; order Rajiformes; family Rajidae; genus Leucoraja; species Leucoraja erinaceus. The sequence goes on along the minus strand of NC_073382.1, from coordinate 82,593,663 downwards.
GTCACATCCTCAAAAGATTCCTGAAGATTAGTCAAGCATGATTTCCCTTTCATAAATCCATGTTGACTTGGACTAATCCTTTTCGTGCTATCCAAATGCCCCATTATTACCTCTTTAATAATTGACTCCAGCATCTTTCCCACCACCGAAGTCAGGCTAACTGGTCTGTAATTCCCTGTTTTCTCTCTCGCTCCTTTCTTGAAAAGTGAGATAACATTAGCTATCCTCCAATCCACAGGAACTGATCCTGAATCTATTGAACATTGGAAAATGATCACCAATGCGTCCACTATTTCTAGAGCCACCTCCCTGAGGACCCTGGGATGCAAACCATCAGGCCCAGGGGATTTATCATCCTTCAGTCCCATTAGCCTACCCAATACTTTTTCTCGCCTAATGAAAATTTCTTTCAGTTCCTCTACCCCCTTGGATCCTCTGTCTTCCAGTACATCTGGGAGATTGTTTGTGTGTTCCTTAGTGAAGACAGATCCAAAGTACCTATTCAACTCTTCTGCCATTTCCTTGTTGCCCATAATCATTTCACCTGTGTCTGCCTACAAGGGACCCACATTTGACTTTGCTACTATTTTTCCCTTAACATATCTAAAGAAGCTTTTACTGTCCTTCTTTATATTCCTGGCCAGCTTCCCCTCGTACTTCTTTTCAGCCCGTATTGCCAGTTTTGTTTCCTTCTGTTGTCCTATGAAGGTTTCCCAATCCTCTGGCTTCCGGCTACTTTTTGCTGTGTTATACATCTTTTCTTTTAGTTTTATTCTATCCCTAACTTCTCTTGTCAGCCACGGTTGCCTCCTACTCCCCTTAGAATCTTTCGTCCTTTTTGGAATGAAATGATCCTGCGTCTTCCGGATTATGCCCAGAAATTCCTTCCATTGTTGTTCCACCGTCATTCCTGCTAGGATCCCTTTCCAGTCTACTTTGGCCAGTTCCCCTCTCATGGCTTCATAGTCCCCTTTGTTCAACTGCATCACTGCCACTTCCGATTTAACATAGAAACATAGAAACATAGAAATTAGGTGCAGGAGTAGGCCATTTGGCCCTTCGAGCCTGCACCGCCATTCAATATGATCATGGCTGATCATCCAACTCAGTATCCTGTTCCTGCCTTCTCTCCATACCCCCTGATCCCTTTAGCCACAGGGGCCACATCTAACTCCCTCTTAAATATAGCCAAAGAACTGGCCTCAACTACCTTCTGTGGCAGAGAATTCCAGAGATTCACCACTCAGTGTGAAAAATGTTTTTCTCATCTCGGTCCTAAAAGATTTCCCCCTTATCCTTAAACTGTGACCCCTTGTACTTGACTTCCCCAACATTGGGAACAATCTTCCTGCATCTAGCCTGTCCAACCCCTTAAGAATTTTGTAAGTTTCTATAAGATTGAGAAGGAGAACGTTCTCCTTCTCAAATCGCAGATTAAAACTAATCATATCCGGAATATAAGATTGGGTGGATGCACAGAGTCTCTTGCCCAGAGTAGGGGAATCGAGGACCAGAGGACACAGGTTCAAGGTGCAGGGGAAAAGATTTAATAGGAATCTGAGAGCTGACTTTTTCACACAGAGGGTGGTGGGTGTATGGAACAAGCTGCCAGAGGGGGTAGTTGAGGCTGGGACTATCCCAATGTTTAAGAAACAGCTAAGCAGGTACATGGATAGGACAGGTTTGGAGAGATATGGACCAAACGTGGGCAGGTGCGACCAGTGTAGCTGGAACATGTTGGCCGGTGTGGGCAAGTTGGGCTGAAGGGCCTGTCTCTACACTGTGTCACTCGATGACCGGTCACCACTGGCTGGAGCGGAGGTGGCTGCAGAGACAAATGACCCATTGTTGGAACTTTTGACAACTCGGGGAAAGTTCCAGAAGATTATAAAACAGCCAGCGTGCAGAGCTTAGGTGGGGAACAATAGTCGGTGGAATTGGCTGCCAGCCCAGTGAAGCAGCATCATCCGATGTATTTAAAGTGGGAAAGAATAAATGTTTGAACATTTGAGGAACTGAGTTATTGGGAAGTGCATGGGCCTGCGGTTGTCTGAGTTATTTGCGATAAATCCACACTGGCTTTATCCGACACCCTTACATTCTCTGTTCTCTACTCCTTTACACCAGTCTCCAGCATCTTCCCCGCCACTGAATGTAAGCTCTGCCTTCCCTGCTCCCTCTCCTCCTACATCATCTGCAGAGACTGTTTTAGATCGGTGAACAATGAGGACCTGTGTGTTAGAATGGTGGACACAGAGTGCTGGAGTAACTCAGCGGGACAGGCAGTACACCCGGAGAAAAGGAATGTGTGTGTGTGTGGGGGTCAGTGTGTGTTCCCCCGCATCACCCCCACAGTCCCCTCGCTAATTGCCCCCCTTCCCCCCCACCCCCACTCCCACCCTCCACCTCCCCCTCCCGCCCCTCCCCACCTACCCCCACCCCAACCTCCAATCCCCCACCTCCTCCTCCTCAGGTAACAGTTTGCGGAGTTCCGTCAGTAGGTCAGCCCCGTACGTAGCCGCCGCACCCTGTCTGATGTCAGTCACGATGTCAGCAACAGGCCTGTGGGTGGGAGACACAGAGACAGAGAGAGACGGTTACACCCGTGTGTCGGGGAGAGCGTGAACCCTGACTCTGTGGGTGGAGAGTGACCCCTGACCCTGTGGGTGGGAGCAGAGTGTGAATACCCGACTCCCCCCCCCGCCCAACCCCGGGCAAGGGGCAGGCAGCCAGCTCGGGCAGAGCCCACTCCGCCTGGCGCCTTGACTCGCGGATGGCCTGCTCGGACAGGAGCGTGCCGTTCCGTGACGCTGACAGGCGCGTACTGTACAGGCTGCTCCTGCACACTCTACGCTTCCTCGCCCTTGCCTTCCGTCCAGACACGCCCTGGCGGTCCGTGTCACCACCTGACGGCGGGAGTGGTCCCCAATGGAGGTCTCTCTATAATGGAGTCCTCCCCCTTTACATCGGGGACCTGGGGTGGAGAGTGTTACACATGGCCGTGGCCTGTAACAGATACTTGAGCCGGTTCACAGACTTGCCAGCCGCCTGTCACTTCTGCGGTGAGGATGAGACTGTGTTCCACGTCTACATGCAGTGTGAGAGGTTGCAGCCTCTGTTCGACTATCTGAAGGGGCTAATCCTCAAGTTTTGGCTACATTTTAGCCCCACGCTCCTGATATTTGGGCACCCGGTACCGAGGGGGGAGGGTCGGGGGGGGGAGGGGGCGGGATCTCCCTGTCCGTCTGCTCCTGGGCCTGGCCAACGCATTCGTGGGACCAGGCAGCGGATAGTCGATGGCCGCACCGGGGTCGGCTGCCTGCCCCTTTTCCGGGCCTATGTACGTGCCCGCATGTCCCTGGAGAGGTCATCCAATTATTCAGTGGAGGCCAATTCACTGGATGTTTTCAAGAGAGAGTTAGATTTAGCTCTTTGGGCTAACGGAATCAAGGGATATGGGGAAAAAGCAAGAACAGGGAACTGATTTTAGATGATTCATATAGACAGTGCTGGCTCGAAGGGCCGAATGGCCTAATCCTGCACCTATTGTCAATGTTTCCATTGAACCCGCAGTAGCCGTCCGTGAACGCTGGTCGCCGCGGGAGGTTGAGTGTATTGTTGATGAAGTTGGCGATATATTCATTTGACAAGGTTTTGTTTGTCAACTACCAATATAGGCAGCCTTTGATCATGTTAATACTCTGTATCTTTATCTATGTTTTCTGAAAAAAACTATTTGTAAAAAAAAAGAGCAACAAACCAGGACACCTTCGGCCCGACCCTCTCCCCATACGCACAGGGTGTCCAATGATGAGGATGGTGGGTGAGAGTGCAGCCAGAAGGCAAGGAGCAGCCGCTTTAGATATTGGAACAGGGGCTGCAGTCTCACACACTCCATATACACATGGAACACAGACTCTTCCAGCCCGCAGTTCTTGGTTTTTGGTTCTTGGTTTCTTGGTCCTCCAAAATATTCCAAATGGAATTTAAACTGGAGGTGGTGAAGGGAGGGCTTAAGCCAGAAAGGGTTATTGGGAAGAAAGAGCTACTTTAAATTTAGTTGCATCTGGTTGGGTAACTAGTTGGGTGGAGATTATTCCATGCTTTAATTGTGCGGGGGAAGAACGAATTGCTGTACACATCTGTCTTTGTAGCTGGGATCACAAATTGGTTTGAACGCCCTCGTCTGCTCCTAATTGGTTTGGGTTTGGTGTAGGTCTTGTAGTCTACGTCGAGCTGAGCATTTAACATTTTGTAAAAACAGGTCAAACGGTGAGCTTCACGTCTGTCTTGGAGAGGGTTCCACCCCCCAGAGAATTCAGAAGTTTGGTGACACTCGCTTCTCTCTCATTGGTGTTAGCAACAAATCGAGCTGCCTGTCTATGGACACGTTTGATGGAAGAAATGTTTGTGGCAGGCGGCTGGGAGAAACACGTTGCAGGGAACACCTCGGTGCAATACCCTCCACCCTAGGTCCCCAATGTCAGCATCACTGACCGGTTGACTTTCACTGACCAGTCGGCCACACTGATTGTGCAGGAGGGAACTTCAGATGCTGGTTTAAATCAAAGATAGACACAAAATGCTGATCAGTCTGAAGAAGGGTCTCGACCCAAACTGTCGCCCATTCCTTCTCTCCAGAGAGGTTGCCTGTCCCGCTGAGTTACTCCAGCATGTTGTGTCCATCTTGGACGGTCACAGACCGTGTCCGGCCTCACCTCTTGAACTGCTTCAGGAAGATGCCGACATTCATGCTCCTCTTGGCGTCCAGGATGGAAATCTGCGGACAGAGTCGGACGGTCAGATCGGCCACAGTGTCCTGAGCATGGCGGCAGCCCCTGGGGTCAGCGCTTAGGTCACACCGCCACTACCAGTAGGAAACGCTCTGTCACCGTGAGTGTCCTTACTCTCCCCCCCCAGCCCCCAATCACCTCCCCCTCCCTCTCCCCCAACGTCTCCACCATATCTCACAATAGACAATAGGTGCAGGAGTAGGCCATTCGGCCCTTCGAGCCAACACCGCCATTCAATGTGATCATGGTTGATCATCCCCAATCAGTACCCCGTTCCTGCCTACTCCCCATATCCCCTGACTCTGCTATTTTTAAGAGCCCTATCCAGCTCTCTCTTGAAAGTATCCAGAGAACCGCCCTCCACTGCCCTATGAGGCCGAGAATTCCATAGACTCACAACTCTCTGTGTGAAAAAGTGTTTCCTCATCTTCGTTCTAAATGGCTTACCCCTTATTCTTAAACTGTGGCCCCTGGTTCTGGACTCCCCCAACATCGTTCCTGCCTCTAGCGTGCAAATCCCTTAATAATCTTATATGTTTCAATAAGAATCCCTCTCATCCTTCTAAATTCCAGAGTGTACAAGCCCAGCTGCTCCATTCACTCAGCATATGACAGTCCCGCCATCCCGGGAATTAACCTTGTAAAACTACGCTGCACTCCCTGAATAGCAAGAATGTCCTTCCTCAAAATTAGGGGACCAAAACTGCACACAATACTCCAGGTGTGGTCTCACTTGGGCCCCATACAACTGCAGAATGATCTCTTTGCTCCTATACTCAACTCCTCTTGTTATATAACATGCCATCCACTTTCTTCACTGTTTTCTTTCGCCCAACTTTCTTAAAAAGTGGGATAACATTAGCTACCCTCCAATCCATAGGAACCGATCCTGAATCTATAAAACATTGGAAAATTATCACCAATAATACATCCACGATTTCTAGAGCCACTTCCTTAAGTACCCTGGGATGTAGACCATCAGGCCCTGGGGATTTATCAGCCTTCAGTCCCATCAGTCTATCCAACACCATTTCCTGCTTAATGTGGATTTCCTTCAGTACCTCTGCCACTAGTGCATCAGGAAGATTGTTTGTGTCCTCCTTAGTGAAGACGGATCCAAAGTACCTGTTCAAATCGTCTGCCATTTCCTTGTTCCCCATAATAAATTCGCCTGTTTCAGTCTTCAAGGGTCCAACTTTGGTCTTAACTAATTTTTTTCCTCTTCACATACCTAAAGAAGCTTTTACTATCCTCCTTTATATTCGTGGCTAGCTTACCTTCGTACCTCATCTTTTCTCCCCTTATTGCTATTTTAGTTATCTTCTGTTGCTCTTTAAACATTACCCAATCCTCTTGCTTCCCGTTCATCTTTGCTACGTTGTACTTCTTCTATTTTATTTTTATACTGTCCCTGACGTCCCTTGTCAGCCACGGTCGCCCCTTGGAATCTTTCTTCCTCTTTGGAATGAACTGATCCTGCACCTTCTGTATTATTCCCAGAAATACCTGCCATTGTTGACCTGCTGAGATACTCCAGCACTCTGTGTGTTTTTGTGTATTAACCAACCTCTACAGTTGTTTGTTTCAACTTATACACTGACAATAGCTTACTCGGCTAGAGTGGACAATTGGCAATAACAATCACCATCCCCTCATAGTCCGTTACAGCGAGTGTTGACCATCACTTCTTCAGGTCTTTCAAACTCCAGTGTTCTAGGCGCAACAACCCAAGTCTGTACAACCTCAACCTATTGCTATTGCTCCCAAACTCGACTCGTCAGTACATTGTGACAATAAATCATCCTGGTAAACCTCCTCTGCTCCCTCTCCAAAGCTTCACCGAGCACCAGCAGGAATGATCTACTGCCAGCGTGTAAACCTCATGTGGCGGGCACCAATAATCAAGGGAGACACAACTAGATATAGGGAGAGGCTCAATGCAAGTCTGGTAATAAAATCTATTGTTTACGAGAATGATGCCAAGACTCGGGGTATTAGATACAGGGAGAGATTGGACAGACTTGGATAGTTGCTCTGGAATGTTGGAGGTTGCGGGGAAAATCTGAGAAAAGTGTATAAAATAATGAGGGGCAGAGATTACCCCTCCTCCCCCCCTCCTCCCTCCCCCTTCACTCCCCCTCCCCACATCATCCCACACACCCCACAGCCGCAAATAATGGCCCCTTTCCTCCCTCCACTCCCCCTCCCCACACCCTCTCTCCACACACACACACACATAATGGCTCCGTACCTGCCTCCGCTTTGATAAGGTGCCACATGGGTAGTTGCTGAGGAAGATGAGAGCCCACGGCATCAAAGGGCAGGTACTAGCGTGGATAGCAGGTTGGCTGGATGGCAGAAGGCAGAGTGGCAGGGGCTTTTTCTGGTTGGCTGCCAGTGACTAGCAGAGTTCCACAGGGGTCGGTGCAGGGACCGCTACTCTTCACGTTGTATATTAATGATTTGGATGAGGGGATTGAAGGCTTTGTGGCCAAGTTTGCAGATGATATGAAAATAGGTGGAGGGGCAGGTAGTGTAGAGAAAGCAGGGACTCTGCAGAAGGACTTGGACAGGTTTGGAGAGTGGGCAGAAAAGTGGCTGATGGAATATAGTGTAGCAAAGTGTGGAGTCATGCATTTTGGTCGTAGGAATAAAGGCGTAGATTATTTTCTAAATGGGGAGAAAGGACTAGAATGTAAAAACATAAAAACATGTAATGCTGAGGCTCCATAAGACGCTGGACAGGACACATTTGCAGTATTAGGAACAGTTTTGGGCAGCTTATCTGAGGCAGGTTGTGCCGGCTCTGGAGAGGGTTGTGGAGACAATTTACGAGAATGATCCTAGGAAAAATTGTCTAAACATATGATGAGCGTTTGTCGGCACTGGGCCTGTACTCGCTGGAGTTTAGAATGATGAGGGATGACCTCATTGAAATGTACAGAATAGTGAAAGGCCTGGATAGAGTGGATGAGGAGAGGATGTTTCCACTAGTGGGAGAGTCTAGGGCCAGAGGCTTTGGCCTTAGAATAAAAGGACGTTCCTTTAGGAAGATGAGGAGGAATTTCTTTAGTCCCTGGCGTGGTGGTGGATCTGTGGAATTCTTTGCCACAGACGGCTGTGGAGGCCAAGTCAGTGGATATTTTTAAGGCACAGACAGAAAGATTCTTGATTAGTACGGGTGTCAAAGGTTATGGGGAGAGGCAGGAGAATGGGATTAGGAGGGAGAGATAGATAAGCCAGGATTGAATGGCGGAGTAGACTTGATGGGCTGAATGGGCTAATTCTGCTCCTATCACTGATGAACATATGAACTCATGACCCCCTCCCCTCTCGCAGCCCCATCTCCACCCTTCCCTCCCCCTCGGGTGATGACCCCCACTCACCTCGGTGCGGGTTCCCCGCTGGGGGGAGGGTTGTCGTGTAGGCTGGACCCCCTTGGCCTGGCTGCTGGCGAACAGCTCCTCCATTCTGCTGGTGTCGATGGCGATGTGCGCAACATCTGTCTGCGTTGTCCAGATGTTCTGCCGGCCCACCACACGGTGCTGCGGCAAGGCGTCCCAGTTAAAGCGGCGCAAGCGGGAACGTCGGGCCGGGGCCGATCGCCGGAGCAAGCCGGACGCTGGGGGGAGGCCTGGGGGAGGGGGTGGGGGGAGGAGGGAGGAGGAGGGGGGAGGGGAGGGGGAGGAGGAGGGGGGGGGGGGGGGGAGGGGAGAGGGGGGGGTGGGGGGAGGAGGAGCAGGGGGGGGGAGGGGGGAGGGGGAGCAGGTCCTTGGCAACTGGGATCGGGGTCAGAGGACTGTTGCCCGTGGTTACCGGGGTCAGAGGGTGGTGCCGGAGAGTTTGCCGATTCTCCAGGACCGTTTTGTGGGAACAAATGTGTAGAATCCAAATCTGGTGGCGTTACCACGACTACTGGGATCTGATCCGTTGTCACGGTAACCGGGGCCTGTTCCATCCGTTTTCATGGTGACCGGGGCTTGCTCTGTTGTCATGGTGACTGGGGCCTGCTCCATTTCCCTGGTGACCGGGGCCTGCTCTGTTGTCATGGTGACCGGGGCCTGCTCCGTTTCCATGGTGACCGGGGCCTGCTCTGTTGTCATGGTGACCGAGGCCTGCTCTGTTGTCATGGTGACCGGGGCCTGTTCCGTTTTCATGGTGACCGGGGCCTGCTCTGTTGTCATGGTGACCGGGGTCTGCTCCATTTCCATGGTGAACGGGGCCTGCTCTGTTGTCATGGTGACCGGGCCCTGCTTCGTTTTCATGGTGACTGAGGCCTTCTCTGTTGTCATGGTGACTGAGACCTGCTCCGTTGACTGCTTCGCTGCGGTTAGTCAGAATCCAACAACCAGTTGGCCGAGCGATCCTCATCCCGTCACCAGAGTCACCAACTCTCCCCGGACCAGAAACCTGCGTCACAGGAACAACACCATAACATATCGCAGATGGATCCCTCACCCCCATCTCCTCTCGTAGCTCTGCTCTCACCCCCCCTCCCCACCAACACACAAGGGAACAGTAGGAACAGCTCCATCCAAGACCACAGGAAATTGTAGAGAGTTGTGGACGCAGCCCAGACCATCCCACAAACTAACCTCCCATCCCAGGGCTGGCAACATTGGGTGAAAGTTGAGAGTGAAAAATTGTGAGGGAGCATAGCGACTGAGGGGAGGGGGGGGGGAGGAGGGGCGAGGGGGGTTGTCCACCCCTCCTACGGTGGGGAGCTTTTGCATTTTCCAGCTTGAAATTGTGCAATCTGGTGCATTCTGTAGCGAGTCTTTTAACTTACATTTGAATGCAACATTTATGCTTTAAATTGGATTAGGTATGAATAAGGTTAGGCTAAATTACATTCCTAATTACATTCCACAATAGAGCCACACTCTGATCAACAGGTGCAGCACATGAATGACCTTAGTATATTCATGTATGGAAATCAGATTATAATTCATGCTGTTATGCATATATATAGAGAAAAAACCCCATAGAAAGGCAAGAGGAGTCAGACTACCATCACTGTTCTGCACAAATAAATTAATCAATCAACCTCACCCTTTGACTATATAAACAAGATGAAAATAATGCCACATATTCAACCAAGTATTTGGTTCAATGAAATTAAGATATACAGTGGCTTGCAAAAGTATTCATACCCCATGAGCTTTTCCACATTTTGTCACGTTACAACCACAAACGTAAATGTATTTTATTGGGATTTTATGTGATCGACCAACACAAAGTGGCGCATAATTGTGAAGTGGAAGGAAAATGATACATGGTTTTCAAAATTTTTTACAAATAAAAAACTGAAAAGTGTGGCGTGCAAAAGTATTCAGCCCCCTTTACTCTGATACCCCTAAATAAAATCCAGTGCAACCAATTGCCTTCAAAAGTCACATAATTAGTAAAAAGTCCACTTGTGTGTAATCTAATCTCAGTATAAATACAGCTGTTCAGTAAAGGCCTCAGAGGTTTGTTAGAGAACATGAGTGAACAAACAGCATCATGAAGCCCAAGGAACACACCAGACAGGCCAGGGATAAAGTTGTGGAAAAGTTTAAAGTAGGGTTAAGTTATAAAAAAATATCCCAAGCTTTGAACATCTCACAGAGCACTGTTCAATCCATCATCCGAAAATGGAAAGTGTATGGCACAACTGCAAACCTACCAAGACATGGCCGTCCACCTAAACTGACAGGCCGGGCAAGGAGAGCATTGATCAGAGAAGCAGCCAAGAGGCCCATGGTAACTCTGGAGGAGCTGCAGAGATCCACAGCTCAGGTGGGAGAATCTGTCCACAGGACAACTATTAGTCGTGCACTCCACAAATCGGGCCTTTATGGAAGAGTGGCAAGAAGGAAGCCATTGTTGAAAAAAAGCCATAAGAAGTCCTGTTTGCAGTTTGCCACAAGCCATGTGGGGGACACAGCAAACATGTGGAGGAAGATGCTCTGGTCAGATGAGACCAAAATTGACATTTTTGGCCTAAATGCAAAACGCTATGCGTGGCGGAAAACTAACACTGCACATCACCCTGAACACACCATCCCCACTGTGAAACATGGTGGTGGCAGCATCATGCTGTGGGGATGCTTTTCTTCAGCAGGGACAGCAAAGCTGGTCAGAGTTGATGGGAAGATGGATGGAGCCAAACACTGGGCAATCTTGGAAGAAAACCTGTTAAGAGTCTGCAAAAGACTTGAGACTGGGGCGGAGGTTCACCTTCCAGCAGGACAACGACCCTAAACATACAGTCAGAGCGACAATGGAATGGTTTAGATAAAAGCATATTCATGTGTTAGAATGGCCCAGTCAAAGTCCAGACCTAAATCCAATTGAGAATCTCTGGCAAGACTTGAAAATTGCTGTTCACAGACGTTCTCCATCCAATCTGACTGAGCTTGAGCTATTTTGCAAAGAAGAATGGGTAAAAATGTCAGTCTCTAGATGTGCAAAGCTGGTCGAGAAATACCCCAAAAGACTTGCAGCTGTAATTGCAGCAAAAGGTGGTTCTACAAAGTATTGACTCAGGGGGGCTGAATACTTTTGCACGCCACACTTTTCAGTTTTTTATTTGTAAACAAATTTGAAAACCATGTATCATTTACCTTCCACTTCACAATTATGCACCACTTTGTGTTGGTCTATCACATAAAATCCCAATAAAATACATTTACGTTTGTGGTTGTAACGTGACAAAATGTGGAAAAGTTCAAGGGGTATGAATACTTTTGCAAGCCACTGTATATGCAAAACATATACATGGAAACAGGCTCTTCGGCCCACCAAGTCCACACAGACTAGCAATCTACCATACAATAGACAATAGGTGCAGGAGTAGACCATTCAGCCTTTCAAGCCAGCACCACCATTCAATGTGATCATGGCTGATCATCCACAATCAGTACCCTGTTCCTGCCTTTTCCCCTTGATTCTGATAGCCCTAAGAGCTCTATCTAACTCTCTTTTGAAAGCATCCAGTGAATTGGCCTCCACTGCCTTCTGAGGCAGAGAATTCCACAAATTCACAACTCTCTGTGTGAAAAAGTTTTTCCTCATATCAGTCCTAAATGGTCTACCCCTTATTCTTAAACTGTGACCCCTAATTCCGGACTCCCCTAACATCGGGAACATATTTCCTGCATCTAGCGTGTCCAATCCTTTAATAATTTTATAGTTTCTATAAATCCCCTCTCATCCTTACAAGCCCAGCCGCTCCATGCTCTCAGCATATGACGGTCCCGCCATCCCGGGAATTAACCTTGTAAACCTACGCTGCACTCCCTCAATAGCAAGAATGTCCTTCCTCAAATTAGGGGACCAAAACTGCACACAATACTCCAGGTGTGGTCTCACTAGGGCCCTGTACAGTTGCAGAAGGATTCTTTGCTCCTATACTCAACTCCTCTTGTTATAAAGGCCAAAATGCCATTCGCTTTCTTCACTGCCTGCTGTACCTGCATGCTTACTTTCAGTGGCTGATGTACAAACACACCCAGTTCCCGTTGTACTTCCCCTTTTCCTAACATAACACCATTTGTATAATAATCTGCATTCCGGTTCTTGCTGCCAAAGTGGATAACCTCACATTTATCCACATTAAACTCTGCCCACTCACCCAACCTGTCTAAGTCACCCTGCAGCCTCATAGCATCCTCTTCACAGTTCACACTGCCACCCAGCTTTGTGACATCTGCACATTTGCTAATGTTACTTTTAATTCCTTCATCTAAATCATTGATGTATATTGTAAATAGCTGCGGTCCCAGCAGCGAGCCTTCCGGCACCCCACTAGTCACTGCCTGAATTTGAATTTGTGGAATTCTCTGCCTCAGAAGGCAGTGGAGGCCGATTCACTGGATGCTTTCATAAGGGAACTCAAGGTAAAGGAACCATAAGGAGGTAGTGACCATAATATGACAAGTTTGAGAGGGAGAAGGTAAAATCATGGCTGATCCTCCACAATCAGTACCCAAATCCTGCCTTCTCCCCACATCCCTTGATTCCACGAGCCCTAAGAGCTAAATCTAACTCTTTTGAATACATGATCACATTGAATGGCGGTGCTAGTTCAAAGGGCCGAATAGCCTACTCCTGCACCTATTATCTCTGTATCTATGTATCCACCTTCCGCAGAGACCGCTCCTTCTACAGAGCTCTACCTAACTCTCTTGAAAACATCCAGTGAATTGGCCTCCACTGCCTTCTGTGGCAGAGAATTCCACAGATTCACAACTCTCTGGGTAAAAAAGTTTTTCCTTGTCTCAGTCCTAAATGGCCAACCCCTTATTCTTAAACTGTGACCCCTGATTCTGGACTCCCGCAACATTGGGAACATGTTTCCTGCATCTAGCCTGTCCAATCCTTTAAGAATTTTATAAGTTTCTATAAGAACACCTCTCATCCTCCTATTTTCCAGTCAATACAAGCCCAGTTTTTATATTAATTTTATACGATTCCATAAAATCCAGGGAATTATAGGCTGATGAACCTCATTGAAACTTACCAAATAGTGAAAGGCTTGGACAGAGTTGATGTGTAGAGGATGTTTCCACTAGTGGGAAAGTCTAGGTTTAGAGGTCATAGCCTCAGAATTAAAGGACGTTCTTTTCGGAAGAAGATGAGGAGGAATTTCTTTAGTCAGAGGGTGTGGGATTATTTGCCACAGATGGCTGTGGAGGCCAAGTCAGTGGATATTTTTAAAGCAGAGATACTGTAGTTTGATTCTTAGGTAGACACTAAATGCTGGAGTAACTCAAGCAGCATCTCTGCAGAGAAAGAATGGGCGACGTTTCAGGTCGAGACCCTTCTTCAGTCTGATGTCAGGGGAAGGGGCAGGAGAGAGATAGAATGTAGTCGGAGATAGTAAGACTAGCGGGAGAACTGGGAAGGGGGAGGGGATGGAGAGAGAGGGAAAGCAAGGGCTATCTGAAGTTAGAGAAGTCAATGTTTATACAGCTGGGGTGTAAGCTGCCCAAGCGAAATATGAGGTGCTGTTCCTCCAATTTGCGCTGGGCCTCACTCTGACAATGGAGGAGGCCCAGGACAGAAAGGTCAGTGTGGGAATGGGAAGGGGAGTTGAAGTGCTGAGCCACTGGGAATAGATAGATTCTTGATTAGTACGGGTGTCAGGGATTATGGGGTGAAGGCAGGAGAAAGGGGTTAGGAAGGAGAGATGGATCAGCCATGATTGAATGGCAGAGCAGAGTTGATGAGCCAAATGGTCTAATTCTGCTCCTATCACTTAAGACCTTTTGGGCCTCACGCTAGTGGTAGGGAAGCTACTAGAGAGGATTCTTTGGTATAAGATTTACTCCCATTTGGAAGGGAATGGGTTAATTAGGGACAATCAGCATGGCTTTGTACACGGCAGGTCATATTTTCCCAACTCGATTGAGTTTTTTGAGGGGGTGATGAAGGGTGGGGGGTGGATGTTGTCTGCATGGATTGTAAGGCGTTTGATGAAGTCCCCCGAGATAGGCTGATCCAGAAGATTCAGATGAGTGGGATTAACACTGACTTGGTCACATGGATTCAGAGCTGGATTACTGATAGATGTGAGAGGTTTGAGGTGGAAGGACAATATTCAGGCTGGATGTGTGTGACCAGTGGAGTTATGCAGGGACCTGTGCTGGGACCGCTGCTGTTTGTGATTTATATAAATGACTTGGGCATCAATGTAAGATACACACAAAATGCTGGAGTAACTCAGCGGGACGGGCAGCATTTCTGTCGAGAAGGAATGGGTGACGTTTCGGGTCGAGACCCTTCTTCAGACCCGAGAACATCACCCATTCCTTCTCTCCAGAGATGCTGCCTGTCCCGCAGAGTCATTCCAGCATTTTGTGTCTATCTTTGGTTTAAACCAGGACCTGCAGTTACCCTGGACTTAAATGTAGGCAGCTTGGTGAGTAAGTTTGCAGATGACACTAAGATTGCTGGGGTCACGGACTGTGAGAAAGGCTGACGAGCATAAAGAGGAATATAGGTCAGCTACAGAAATGGGCAGAGAAATGGCAGATGGAGTTTAACCTGAGCAAGTGTGAGGTGTTGCACCTTGGCAAGGTATATGGTTGATGGCAAGACCCTTAACAGCAATGATGTGCAGATAAACTTGGAATCCACGTCTGATGAGAAGGCCTACCGGGAGGAGGTGGCTGATCTAGCACTCTGATGCCAGGAGACAGCCTCCTCTTGAACATCAAAAAAACGAAGGAGCTGATCATGGACTTTAGGAGGGCACATCATCCGAGGACGTACACTCCATTGAGTATAAATGGGGATCCTGTGGATAGGGTGAACTGTTTTAAATATCTGGGGGTCCACATCTCTGAGGATATGACATGGTCATCACACGCCTCAGCACTGGTGAGTAAGGCAAGGCAGCGTCTTTACCACCTCAGGCAATTGAGGAAATTCAGAGTGTCTCCGAGGATCCTACAGTGCTTCTACGAAGTGGCTGTGGAAAGCATCTTGTCCGGGAACATTACCATCTGGTTCGGGAATTGCTCTGCCAAGGACAAGAAGGCTATGCAGAGAGTAGTGCGTTCGGCCGAACGCACTATGGGAACTTCACTCACCCCCCTGCAGGAACTATACAACAGGAGGTGCAACTCCAGAGCAAACTAAATCATGAGAGACCTCTTCCACCCCTGCAACGGACTGTTCCAGCCGCTACGGTCAGGCAAACGCCTCCGTTGCCATGCAGTGAGAACGGAGAGGTTGAGAAGGAGTTTCTTCCCAGAGGCAATTCGGACTGTAAACGCCTTTCTCACCAGGGACTAACTCTACAGAACGTTTTTCCTTCTATTATTTATTATGTAAAAGAATATGTGTGTTATGATTGTGTTTATAATTTGTTTGGTTGTTTTGTTGTTTGTCTTTTGCACAAAAGTCCGCGAGCCTTGCCACTTTCATTTCACTGCACATCTCGTATGTGTATGTGACAAATAAACTTGACTTGACTTGACTTGACTTGATCTGGGGAAGTTTGAAGAAGGGTCTTGACTCAAAACGTCACCTATCCATGTTCTCCACAGATGCTGTCTGACCCGCTGAGTTACTCCAGCACTCTGAGAAACGTCACCTGTCCATGTTCTCCACAAATGCTGCCTGACCCGCTGAGTGTTTTCTTTGGGGGGTGAGGGCTCCAGGTCCATAGCTCCTTTCTTCCCTGTGGCTATCACACTGTACAACTCCTCCCCCTTCTGTCGTGGGGTAGACTGACTCCCCTACCCACTTCCCCCAATCTTTGCACAATCCCTATCCTGGCCTTTCCACCCATCACTTTAATTTCATTGTTCACGTATCATGTGTTTTTATGACTGTTGGCAGACCAATTTCCCTCCTGGGATAAATACAATTCTAACGTATCAGATCATAGGGTGAACGGGGAAAGCTTAAAGGAGATGTGCAGGGCAAGTGTTTTACAGTGGGTGCCTGGAACGTGCTGCCAGGGGTGGGGGTGGAGGCAGATAAGATAGTGGTGTTTAAGAGGCTTTTAGATGGGCACATGGATATGCAGGAAATGGAGGGATGTGAATCAGATGCAGGCAGAGCAGAATAGTTTATTTTGGCACCATGTTCAGCACCGTCATTGTGGTCCGAAGGACCTGATCTACGTGAAGGAAAGAACTGCAGATGCTGGTTTACATCGAAGATAGACGCAAAATGCTGGAACAACTCAGCGGGACAGGCAGCATATCTGGAGAGAAGGAATGGGCGACGTTTTGGGTCGAGACCCTTCTTCAGACTGGGGGACGGGTCACACATACCGACCCACACACACAGACCCACCCCACACACACACACACACACAGACCCACACACACAGACACACACACACACACACACACACACACACACCCACACACACACCCACACACACACACACACACACACACACACACACACACACACACACACACACACACACACACACACACACACACACACACACACACACACACACACACACACACACACACACACAGACACACAGACACACACACACACAGGTACTTTGGATCTGTCTTCACTAAGGAAGACACAAATAATCCCCAAGATGTACTGGAGGACAGAGAATCTAAGGGGGTAGAGGAACTGAAAGAAATTTTCATTAGGCGAGAAATAGTATTGGGTAGGCTAATGGGACTGAAGGATGATAAATCCCCTGGGCCGGATGGTCTGCATCCCAGGGCCCTCAGGGAGGTGGCTCTAGAAATAGTGGACGCATTGGTGATCATTTTCCAATGTTCAATAGATTCAGGATCAGTTCCTGTGGATTGGTCGATAGCTAATGTTATCCCACTTTTGAAGAAATAAGCGAGAGAGAAAACAGGGAATTACAGACCAGTTAGCCTGACGTCGGTGGTGGGAAAGA
>NC_073382.1:82508988-82571488 GCF_028641065.1 Leucoraja erinaceus | reverse complement strand
TAAGTTCATAGGTTATAGGATTCGGCCCATTAAGTCTATTCCACCTTCAATCATGGCTGATCTAACTTCCCTCCTAACCACACTCTCCTGCCTTCTCCCCATAACCTCTGACACCCGTACTAATCAAGAATCTATCTCTGCCTTTAAGATACCCACTGACTTGGCCTCCACAGCCGTCTGTGGCAAAGAATCCTACAGATTCACCACCCTCTGACTAAATAAATGTCTCCTCATCTCCTTCCTAAAGGAACGTCCTTTAATTCTGAGGCTGTGACCTCTAGTCCTCGACCCTCCCACTAGTGGAAACATCCTCTCCACATCCACTCTACCCAGGCATTTCACTATTCTGTACGTTTCAATGATGTGTCCCCCCCCCCCCATCCTTCTAAACTCCAGCGAGTACAGGCCCAGTGCTGACAAAGACTCATCATAGGTTAACCCACTCATTCCTGGGATCATTCTCCTAAACCTCCTCTGGACCCTCTCCAGAGCCAGCACATCCTTCCCCATATTTGGGGCCCAAACCCGTTCACAATACTCCTGAGTGCAGAAGGGTCTCGACAGGAAACGTCACCTAGTCCTTTTCTCCAGGGATGCAAGCTGACCCCTTGAGTTATTTCAGCATTTTGTCCATCTTCACAATATTCCTAAAGCGGTCTGACCAGTGCCTTGTAAAGCCTCAGCATTACACACTGTGTGTATATTCTAGCCCTCTCACAATACATGCTAGCATTGCCTTAGTATGCAAGGAAGGAAGGGTGTGTGTTTGTGTGTGTGGGGGGTTACCAGAATGATGACTGATTAGGGGGGCATTAGAACAGGGAGAGGTTTGACAGATTGGTTTCTCTGGAGCGCTGGAGGATGAGGGAAGACCTGATAGAACCAGAGAGTGATGCAGCCCAACTTGCCCACACTGGCCAACATGTCCCAGCTACACTAGTCCCAGAGTGGTACAGTGTGGGAACACACACAGTTCCCTTCAGCCCAACTTGCCCACACCGGCCATCATGTCCCAGCTACACTAGTCCCACCTGCCTGCGTTTGGTCCAGATAGAAGCATTTGCAGTGCATTCAGAAAGTATTCACACCCCTTCACATTTTTCCCCATTTTGTTACGTTACAGCCTTATTCTAAAATTGATTAAATTCTTTATTTTTAATCATCAATCTACATACAATACCCCACAATAAAAAGCGATAATAGGTGTTTAGAAATGTTTGCAAAGTAATTAAAAAGAAATAACTGAAATATCACATTTACATAAGTATTCAGGCACTTTACTCAGTACTTTGTTGAGGCACATTTGGCAGCGATTACAGCCTCAAGTCTTCTTGGGTATGACGCTACAAGCTTGGCACACGTGTATTTGGGTGATTTCTCCCATTATTCTCTGCAGATCCTCACAAGCTGTGTCAAGTTGGATGGGGAACGTCGATGCACAGCTATTTTCAGGTCCCTCCAGAGATGTTCAATTGGGTTCAAGTCTGACTGGGCCACTCAAGGACATTCAAACTTGTCACGAAGCCACTCCTGCGTTGTCTTGACTGTGTGCTTAGGGTCATTGTCCTGTTGGAAGGTGAACCTCCACCCCAGTCTGAGGTCCAGAATGTCTAAGGTCACTGAGGAAGCACAATCCGCCACAGGAAATGATGGTCCAATTCTACACGGCGATCGTAGAGTCTGTCCTCACCTGGTCCATCATGGTCTGGTTTGGCTCAGCCACCAAGCACGACACCCGGATGTTGCAGCGAATCGTCCGATCAGCTGAGGAGGTTATCAGCTGCAACCTTCCCTCCATTGACAAACTGTAAACTGCAAGGGCCAGGAAGCGAGCGGGCAAGATCATCTCTGACCCCTCTCACCCTGGCCACAAACTCTTTGAATCACTTCTCTCTGGAAGGAGCTGCCACAGCCAGACATAAAGACAGCTTTTTTCCACGAGTGGTTGCTCTACTCAACAGCCAAATATCCGTAGCCTCCTTTTGCTCTGGTATTTTTTGGTTCACATGTTTGATCAATAATGTTTTATTGTTTAGTGTTTTATGTGTCATTCATAACTGTCACTGTATGTCATGTTGTCACTTGTGGGCAGAGCACCAAGGCAAATTATTTGTATGTGAATACTTGGCCAATAAACTTATTCATTCATTCAATCAATCATTCATTCAGAACGCTCTGGAGCAGATTTTCAATTATCTCTCTGTACTTTGCTCCGTTCATCTTTCATAGAAACATACAAAATAGGTGCAAGAGTAGGCCATTCGGCCCTTCAAGCCTGCACCGCCATTCAATATGATCATGGCTGATCTTCCATCGATCCTGACTAGTCTCCCAGTTCCTGCCGCTGAAAAACACCCCCACAGCATGATGCTGCCACCACCATGCTTCACAGTAGCTATGGTATTGGCCAGGTGATGAGCGGTGCCTGGTTTCCTTGACGAGACGTTTGGCATTCAGGCCAAAGAGTTCAATTTTGGTTTCATCAGACCAGAGAATCTTATTTCGTGGCTTCATGGCTTGGTTTTTGCTCTGACATGCCCTGTCAACTGTGGGACCTTATATAGACAGGTGTGTGCCTTTCCAAATCATGTCTAATCAAATTAATTTACCACTGGTGGACTCCAATCAAGTTGTAGAAACATCTCAAGGATAATCAATGGAAACAGGATAAACCTAAGCTCATTTTTGAGTGCCAAAGCAAAGGGTCTGAATACGTATGTAATTGTGATATTTCAGTTGTTTCTCTTTATTTACATTGCAAAAATTTCTAAACACCTGTTTTTGCTTCTTCATTCTGGGGTATTGTGTGTAGATTGATGATAAAAACAAAAAGAATTTAATCCATTTTAAAATAAGGCTGTAATAACAAAATGTGTAAAAAGTGAAGGGGTGTGAATACTTTCTGAATGCGGTGTATGTGTGAGATCCACACTAGTCTCACCGGCCTGCATGTGGTCCAGATAGAAGTATATGTTGTAACAGTATGAGAGGCATAGAGAGGGCAGGCAGTTCAGAGCCTTCCCCCCCCCCACCCCCCCAAGGTGGAAATCGCAAGAAAATGTCAAATGTGGGGTGATATGGCACGGTGCTGTAGCGCTGTCAGAGGCCCGGGTTCCATCCTGACGACAGGAGCTGTCGGTACGGAGTTTGTACCTTCTCCCCGTGACCACGTGGGTTTCCTTTGAGATCTTCGGGTTTCTCCCACACTTCAAAAGCATGCAGGATTGTAGGGAAATTGGCTTGGTATAAGTGTGGGGGGGGGTTAGATGAGGGAGGTGGGCTGTCGGGGTGAGGGGGTAAGGCTGATGAGGGGAGAGGGGGTGAGGGAGGTGGGCTGTGGGGGGTGAGGGGGTAAGGCTGAGTGAGGGGGAAGGCTGGGTGAGGGGGGCAAGGCTGGGCGGCGGGCGAGTGCGGTGGGGGGGGGGGTGAGGAGGGCAAGGCTGGGTGTGCGAGTGCGAGGGGGGGGGGGGGGTGAAAGGGGGCAGCCCACATCCCTTTCGTATAGTCCACTGTCCCACAGAACCAGTCTCCAGATCTGGCTTTTCTTCATCAATAAATATGAACAGTGACAAAGTGCAGAGTTAAAGACAGATTTTAATACAGTACATCACCCCCCCCCCCCCCCACCCCGATGATAATTAAAACATCCGGGATCCCAAGAAACTGTGGACAGGAAAACACAGACTTTCCTCAGCCTCCCCACAGCAGGGGACGAAACTGGGGCTATGACAATGCAGGACACCCCCCACCCAGTTCACCAGCTGGGTGTAACGAACTTTGTGGGTTTAGGGCCCGGATCCCCCAGAAATTCACAAGGTGGTGGTGAGTGGGCAGAGCCCAGACTACCCCTCCCCTCCCCTTATACCCCTCCACTCTCTCACCCTCCCTCTATACCCCTCCCCCTGACTCTTCCCCCCCCCTCCCCACTCAGTGCTGGTCCCCGGGCAGTTGGTACTAAAATGTACCGGTCCCATGGTCCGCGTGGTGCCCGTACCCCCCCACCTCAGTGCCCATAAACCCACCCTCCGGTACCTGAACCCCCACCTCAGTGCCCATAAACCCACCCTCCGGTGCCTGAACCCCCATCCTGGTGCCCGTACGTCCCCACAGCCCCAGAGGACGAGGCGGTGTCCTGTGGGGGGGGGGTGACCCCCCCCCTCCCCACAGCAGGACTATGTACACGTCGGGGGGGGGGGGAGGTGGGGGGGGGGGGGGGGTTGGGCTGTCCAGCCCAGCACCGCCCGACACTGTGGAGACATCTGGAAATGATTGGACTGAAGCGACACAGAAACGTTCCTAAAATTCTAGCAGCTCTTGAGTCTGTTTGAAGCAGGAGCGGAGAACAGAGTGTGTGTTTGTGTGTTTAATGTGGACGCCCCCCCCCCCCTCACTGTTCCTCCAGCCACGACGGCTTGTCCGAGCTCGGCACCTTCACCTTCACGTTGAACTGTTTCAGCGTCAGCTCCAACTGCTGCTGGTTCCCCGCAAAGTAGGCGGACACAGCGTTGTGGAACAGCAGTAGCTGTTTGTGCATCACCTTCACCTGTGGGGACAGAGCAGTCAGTCTGGTGCAGCCCAGACCCCCTCCGCAGACCCCCTCCCCCCCACACTGACCCCCAAATACACCCCCCACACACACACACAGACCCCTCACCGTCCCCACACACTGAAAACCCCCCCCCCCCCCACACTAACCGGCCCCCCTCACACATCCCCACTGCTGACTGCCCACTGCCCAGTCCTGGGTCAGCCAGTGAGTGGACAGAGGGGTCTTGGGATCTGCGGTCCACAACTCCCTGACAGTGGCCACGCAAGTGGACAGAGCGGTAAAGAAGGCGAACGTTACGCTGGCCTTCATCGGTCGGGGCGTCGAGTACAAGAGTCAGGAAGTCACCATGCAGCTTTATCGGACTTGGGTCGGGCTGCATCTGGAGTATTGCGGGCAGTTCTGGTCGCCCCCATCACAGGGAGGATGTGGGGGCTTTGGAGACGGTGCAGAGGAGGTTTACCAGAACGATGCCGGGATTAGAGGGTTTCAGCTACAGGGAGAGGGTGGACAGACTGGGATTGTTGTCCCTGGAACGTCAGAGATTGAGGGGAGACCTGATAGATGTTTATAAAATGATGAGAGGCGGAGATAGGGTAGACAGTCACAGCCTTGTCCCCAGGGTGGGGATGTCACAGACTAGAGGGCACAGCTTTAAGGTGAGAGGGGCAAAGTTTAAAGGAGATGTGCGGGGCAAGAGTTTTACACAGAGGGTGGTGGGTGCCTGGAACGCGCTGCCAGGGGTGGGGGTGGAGGCAGATACGACAGTGGTGTTTAAGAGGCTTTTAGACAGGCACATGGATATGCGGGGAGTGGAGGGATGTGGATCACATGCAGGCAGAGATTAGTTCACCTTGGCAGCGTGTACTGCACGGACATTGTGGGCCAAAGGGCCTGTGCAACGTCCTGTTCTGTGTAATATTAATCTTAGCTAAATACAACCCACACTGCCCCTCCCTTCATAAGTGACAGGATTAGGCCATTCGGCCCATCAAGTCTACTCCGCCATCCAATCACGACTGCTGTATCTCTCCCTCCTAACCCCATTCACCTGCCTTCTCCCCATAACCCCTGGTTTCTGTGGCAGGGAACGGGGTCAGTGCTGGGTGACCCTAGCCCCTTCACAGTGTGTGTGTGTGTGTGTGTGTGTGTGTGTGTGTGTGTGTGTGTGTGTGTGTGTGTGTGTGTGTGTGTGTGTGTGTGTGTGTGTGTGTGTGTGTGTGTGTGTGTGTGTGTGTGTGTGTGTGTGTGTGTGTGTGTGTGTGTGTGTGTGTGTGTGTGAGTCCACACCTTGTTCTCCTCCAGGAATTTCAGCTTGATGGTGACGTCGTTGCGTAGACGTTCGTACTTGTCCTTGTGCAGCGAGTGGAGCTGCTGAGCCAGGTCTATCTTGGGTAAGGTCAACGAGTCACGTGGGCCCAGGTTCAGCTCCTCCAGGTCCGTGCGGTAGGCATCGTACTCCAGCCTGTGGAGGGAGAGCAGTCACTCACAGGGGCACACCCCCCCCCCCCCCCCTCACATACCCCCCCCCCACACACACACACACACACACCCTCCAGGCCCATGCGGTAAGCATCGTACTCCCCCCCCCGGACACACACCAGAGTGGTCACTCACACACACCACACCTCTCCCCCCCCCACACACACACACACACCCTCCACACCCCCACATACCCCCCCCCCCCCACCCACACACACCCCCCCTCCACCCCCATGCGGTAAGCACCCCCCGTACCCCCACCCACACACAGGGACGCACCCCCCCCCACTCACCCTACCCCACCCCCTCACACACACACCCCCCCCACAACCTCCACACCCCCCCCCACACACACACACACACCCCTCCACACACCCCCCTCCCACCCCACTCCCACCCCCACCCCCCACACACACACTCCCCCCCCTTGCATATCCCCCCACACCCACACCCACACACACACCCCCCACACACACACTCCGCTCCAGATCCGTGCAGTAGGCATCGTACTCCAGCCTGTGGAGGGAGAGCGGTCACTCACAGGGGCACAATCCCCCCCCCCCCCTCACGCACACCCCCCCCTCATGAAACCCCCTCCCTTACGAACCCACCCCCCTCACACACCCACCCCCCCCCCCACACACACTCCCACTCCTCACGCACCCACCCCCCCCCTCACACACTCCCCTCCTCACGCACTACCCCCTTCGCACCCCCCCCCCCTCCCCCCCCCCTCACAACACTTCCCCTCCAGGTCCGTGCAGTAGGCATCACACTCCAGCCAGTGGACAGAGAGCGGTCACTCACAGGGGCACAATCCCCCCTCTCTCACCCCCCCCCCCCCCTCACACCCCCCTCCTCGCACCCACTCCCTCC
This sequence comes from Leucoraja erinaceus, assembly GCF_028641065.1. Taxonomy (NCBI): domain Eukaryota; kingdom Metazoa; phylum Chordata; class Chondrichthyes; order Rajiformes; family Rajidae; genus Leucoraja; species Leucoraja erinaceus. The sequence continues at coordinate 82,564,584 of NC_073382.1, read as the reverse complement.
CCTCCAGGTCCGTGCGATGGGCGCGTGGTACTCCAGCCTGCGGGGGGGCAATAGAGTGGTCACTCCCCCCCCGCGCACAGACACACACTGTCCCCCCCCGGGCGTTGGACTGACCGGGCGCTCTCGAAGAGTTTGACGGTCAGCAGCGTGTCCTCCATGGTCTTGTTGACCAGCGTGTTGATGCTCGACACAAAGAAGTTGACCGCTCCCAGCAGAGTCTCGCCGTTCTTGCACAGAAGCTTCTGGGTCTCAGCGTTGTAGCCAAACTCCTCCTGCACCGGGGTGGGGGGGGTGAGGGGACAGTGGGGGGGGGGGGGGGGGGGGGGTAGACAGGGTGGGGGGGGGGGGGGGGGTGAGATACACCAGGTTCAGGCTCCAGTGAAGACACATCAATACTCGTGAAGCTCCACAGATACAGGTAACCGCTGCGGTTCCATCTCCCCCCCCCCCCCCCCACCCCTTCTCAGCCCCACCCCCTCTCCTGCCCCCCCCGCCGTTTACCTGCAGCTCTGGGGATTTCTGGCTGAGGTCAGAGAAGGCCTCGCCCAGAGCGCGCTGTGTCTGCACCATGCTGTAGAAGTGACCGGTCAGCGCCCGCGCCAGACGCAGCACGTTCTCGTACTTCCTCTTGGTGTCGCGGAGCAGCTCGATCTGCGTCTCCAGCTCCAGGTCGACCGTTCGCGACCCCCGGCCAAACCGCTCCGAGATCATCTGCTTCGTGCACTGAGGGGGGGAGAGAGGCACGTGGGAGCCGTGTGGGGGGAGAGGAGAGGGGCACGTGGGAGCCGTGTGGGGGAGAGGGAGAGAGGGGAGCAGGTGGGGACGGTGTGGGGGAGAGGGAGAGGGGAGCAGGTGGGGACGGTGTGGGGAGAGGGGGAGGGGAGCAGGTGGGGACGGTGTGGGGAGAGGGGGAGGGGAGCAGGTGGGAGCGGTGTGGGGAGAGGGGGAGGGGAGCAGTGGGGGGGATGGTGTGGGGAGAGGGAGAGGGGAGCAGGTGGGGAGAGGGGGTGGGGAGCAGGTGGGGAGAGGGGGAGGGGAGCAGGTGGGGACGGTGTGGGGAGAGGGGGAGGGGAGCAGGTGGGGACGGTGTGTGGGGAGAGAGGAGAGGGGAGCAGGTGGGGACGGTGTGGGGAGAGGGGAGGGGAGCAGGTGGGGGACGGTGTGGGGAGAGGGGGAGGGGAGCAGGTGGGGACGGTGTGGGGAGAGGGGGAGGGGAGCAGGTGGGGACGGTGTGGGGAGAGGGGGAGGGGAGCAGGTGGGGACGGTGTGGGGAGAGGGAGAGGGGAGCAGGTGGGGACGGTGTGGGGAGAGGGGGAGGGGAGCAGGTGGGAGCCGTGTGGGGAGAGGGAGAGGGGAGCAGGTGGGGACGGTGTGTGGGGAAAGGGGGGAGAGCGGAGCAGTGGGGATGGTTGTGGGGGAGAGGGAGAGGGGGAGGGGAGCAGGTGGGGGCGGGTGTGGGGAGAGGGAGAGGGGAGCAGGTGGGGACGGTGTGGGGAGAGGGGAGCAGGTGGGGACGGTGTGGGGAGATCTAGAGGGGAGCGGCAGGGGGGGACGAAGGGGGGGGGTTGAGCTGTGGAGACGGGCCTGCAGGTGGGAGCACATTGAGAGGGGACCACCGCTGGGGGGGGGGGGGAGGGTGGGGAGCAGGTGGGGGGGGGGTGGGGGCAGGGGGGGTCTCTGGATGTGGGAGTGATGTGGGACACTGAGCAGTAAGAGAGAGAGGTGAGGGGTGAGAAACATCCCTGGGGCCAGAGAACTACAGTGACCACAGGAGCGGTCACTGAGAAACAATTCAGCAGGATGTGGCCAGGACTCCAGGCCTTGCGCTACAGGGAGGTGGAGAGGAGGAAGGGACTGGCCATGAGTGGCTGCAGTGGGATAGCATGGACTAGCTGGGCAGAATAGCACCTCACACCCACCTTATACGGGTTCATGCAACACACCCGCGCGCACACTTACACACATGCTCTCACTCTCGTGCACTCACACACACGCTCTCTCGCGCATGTTAGCGCACATACACGCTCTCTCGTGCACACACGCACTCAGACGCGCTCCCTCACACTCACACACACAACCATAAATGCGGCCGCACACACTCACTCCACACACGCACACGCTCTCTCACACAAACGCGGGCGCGCACACACACACTCGCACACACCCACACACACACTCAACAAATACACACAGGATGTGGCCACCAACAACCACACCTTGCGCACACAGGGAGGTGGAGAGGGGCAAGGGACAGAGGGATCACACCACTGCGCACACATGAGTGGCTGGCACACACCACGCGCGGACTACCACGGGCAGAACAGCACGCGCTCACACCCACGCTTATACACCACGCGCACACACCACCGCGCACACTTACACCATGCTCGCGCACACACACACACATGCTCACACACCACGCGCACTCACACACACGCTCTCTCACACCACACGCACACGCTCTCAGCGCACACACCTCACGCGCTCACACACCACGCGCACACACACATGCTGGGGGGCACACACACTCACGCGCACACACACCCACACACACACACACACACCACGCGCACACACACACACACACACGCGCACACACACCACGCCCGCACACACACGCACACACACACACGCGCACACACACACGCGCACACACACCACACACACCACGCGCACACACACCACGCGCACACACACACACACACACACACACACACACACACACACACACACACACACACACACACACACACACACACAAACACACACACCCACCCCCACACAGACAGACACACACACACAGACAGACACACACACACACACACACACACACACACACACACACACACACACACACACACACACACACACACACACCCACCTTATACGTGTTCATGCCCCACTTCTTCACCACGTCGAACTTCTCCCCGGCGATGCCGCGCGCTGCCTCGTTACCCGTGGAGACGGGGTTGCTCTGGGAGTGGTGAACGTTACTGGACCCTGCAACACAGCCTTGTGGGGGTCACAACACAGGGCACCAGCCCCCTCCTCTCCCCAACACCCCTCCCCCACAACACCCTCCCCTCCCCAACACCCCAAACCCCCACCACACCCCCTTTAATTCTGAGTGTGACCTCTAGTCCTAGACTCTCCCACGAGTGGAAACATCCTCTCGACATCCACTCTATTCAAGCCTTTCATGCTCCCTCCCATGCTGATCATCCCCAATCAGTAGCCCGTTCCTGCCTTCTCCCCATATCCCCTGACCGCTATTTTTAAGAGCCCTATCTAGCTCTCTCTTGAAAGCATCCAGAGAACCTGCCTCCACCGCCCTCTTGAGGCAGAGAACTTCACAGGCTCACCACTATTTGTGAGAAAAAGTGTATCCTCGTCTCCGTTCTAAATGGCCTACTCCTTATTCTTAAACTGTGGCCCCTTGTTCTGGACTCCCCCAACATCGGGAGCATGTTTCATTGAAGTCCCCCCTCATTCTTCTAAACTCCAGTGAGTACAGGCCCAGTGCCGACATACACTCATCATAGGTTAACCCACTCATTCTTGTAAACCTCCTCTGGACCCTCTCCAGAGCCAGCACATCCTTCATCAGATATGGGGGCCCAAAATTGCTCACAATATTCTAAATGTGGCCTGACCAGCGCCTTATAGAGCCTCAGCATTACATCCCTGTTTTTGTGTACAAGCCCTCTTGAAATAAATGCTAGCATTGAGTTTGCTTTCTTTACTGCTGGCATCTGTGCTGGGACCACTGCTGTGAGATATAAAAATGTCCTGTACATACATGTAGAGAGGTGTGTACATACATGTAGAGGTGTGTACATACATGCAGAGTGGTTTGCACATACATGTAGAGGTGTGTACATACATGTAGAGGTGTGTACATACATGTAGAGGTGTGTACATACATGCAGAGTGGTTTGCACATACATGCAGTGGTGTGTACATACATGTTGAGGTGGGTACATACATGTTGAGGTGTGTACATACATGTAGAGGTGTGTACATACATGTAGAGGTGTGTACATACGTAGAGGTGTGTACATACATGTAGAGGTGTGTACATACATGCAGAGGTGTGTACATACATGCAGAGATGGGTACATACATGCAGAGATGGGTACATACATGCAGAGATGGGTACATACATGCAGAGATGGGTACATACATGTAGAGGTGTGCGCATACATGTAGAGGTGTGCACATACATGTAGAGGTGTGCACATACATGTAGAGCACATACATGTGTGCACATACATGTAGAGGTGTGTACATACATGTAGACTGCATACATGTGGAGGTGTGTACATACATGTAGAGATGTCTGCATACATGTAGAGGTGTGTACATACATGTAGAGATGTCTGCATACATGTAGAGGTGTGTACATACATGTAGAGATGTCTGCATACATGTAGAGGTGTGTACATACATGTAGAGATGTATGCATACATGTAGAGGTGTGTACATACATGTAGAGGTGTGTACATACATGTAGAGGTGTGTACATACATGTAGAGATGTATGCATACATGTAGAGGTGTGTACATACATGTAGAGGTGTGTACATACATGTAGAGGTGTGTACATACATGTAGAGGTGTGTACATACATGTAGAGAGGTTTGCAGACAACACCAAATGGTGGCGTACAGACGATGAACAGAAGTACGCCGTGGGACGTAGCTTAGTGATGGAAATGGGGGAGAAATGGCAGATGGAGTTTAATCTACAGTAACATAGACAATAGGTGCAGGAGTAGGCCATTCGGCCCTTCGAGCCAGCACCGCCATTCAATGTGATCATGGCTGATCTTCCCCAATCAGTACCCCGGTCCTGCCTTCTCCCCATATCCCTGGATTCCGTTAGCGCTCAGAGCTCTATCTTAAAGGCCTGTCCCACTCGGCTATTTTTTCGGCGACTGCCGGCATCATATCAGGGTCGCCAAAAGATTTTGAACATTTCAAAATTCAGCGGCGGCAAAAAAACCGTTGCCTCACTTGAAAATACACCGCTCGTCATACGTCATCACGCCGCAAATGTTTCGGTGTCTTAATATGTCAGTCAATGATGCCGGCAGTCGCCGAAAAAATCGCCAAGTGGGACAGGCCCTTAACTTTCTTTTGAAAGCGTCCAGTGAATCGGCCTCCACTGCCTTCTGTGGTAGAGAATTCCACAGATTCACAACTCTGGGTGAAAATGTTTGTTCTCATCTCCGTTCTAAATGGCCGACCCCTTATTCTTAAACTGTGGCCCCTGGTTCTTGACTCTCCAAACATCGGGAACATGTTTCCTGCATCGACCCTGCCCAATCCCTTAATAATTTTATATGTCTCTATAAGTCCCCTCTCATCCTTCTAAATTCCAGTGAAGACAAGCCCAGTTGACCCATTCTTTCATCGTATGACAGTTCCGCCATTCCGGGAATTAACCTGGTGAACCTGTGCTGCACTCCCTCAATAGCAGAAATGTCCTTCCTCAAACACAGACACACACACACAAAGGGCACACACAGAGACACACGCAGACAGACACACACACACAGACACACACACGCACAGACACACGCACAGACAGACACACGCACACACAGACACACGCACACACACACACACACACAGACACACACACAGACGCGCACACACAGACACACACACACACACACACACACACACACACACACACACACACACACACACACACACACACACAGACACGCACACACACACACACACACACAAACACACACAGACACACACACACAGACACACACACACAGACACGCACACACAGACACGCACACACAGACACGCACACACACACACGCACACACAGACACGCACACACAGACACGCACACACACACAGACACACACACACACAGACACAGACACACACACACACACACACAGACAGACACACACTGTAATCGCTGCGTTTAACAACTATCTGGTGAATACTTGCTGCCTACTAGCTTTGCAAATCCTGACTTTCGGAATGAGACTGAACAGGGATTTTCCGTCTTTAGTTCCTGTCACTGCCCTGTCCCTCCACGGGAGCTGCACTGCCTCTAGCTCGGCTGCAAGGGAGAAAACACCATCAATGTGTGCCGGGCAGACTGGCCTGCACTCTGGGGATTAGAGAGAGCAGGCACACCCACACTGTGTCCCACCTACCCCCCAACTTCCCCCTCCTACTCCCCCCCTACTCACCTCCCTACCCCCAACCCACTCCCCCCCACTACTCCATCCCTACACCCCAGCTACTCCACCCCTCACAACCCCCACTTCCCCCCTACTCACCTTCCTACCCCCCCAACGCTAGTGTCCCACCCCCTCATCTCTGCTCCTCCCCACCCAGCCCCCAACTCTCCCCAGAGTCCCACACACATCATCCCCCCTCACACACTCACCTCTTCCCACCTCAACACCCACCCCCTCACAAAGCTCCCACCCCCCCCCCCCCCCACACACACCCCCCCCCTGCACACACACCCCCCTCCTGCGAACACCTCCCCTCCCCCACACCTCCCTGCCTCCCCCCGCCCCCCGCGGTGCAGGCCACTCGGCCCGTTGACCCTGCTGTCTGTCCGTGGGGAATCACCTTTGATGGAGGCGGTGGCGATGATCCCGTCGGCGGGGGCACCGTAGCCACCGCTCACGATGCTGGTCTCGTTCAGGTTGGGGCCCGACACCATCACCTGCTGCAGGTCCTGCGGGAGACACACCGGGGTAGACACTGGAACTGCGGGAGACACACGGGGTAGACACTGGAACTGGGGGAGACAGAGCGGGTGGACACTGGAACTGGGGGGGGGCGGGTAGACAGAGCGGGTGGACAGAGCTGGAACTGGAACTGGGGGAGACAGAGCGGTGGGGTACCGGGGTAGACTGGAACTGGGGGAGACACACCGGGGTGGACACTGGAACTGGGGGAGACAGAGCGGGTGGACACTGGAACGGGGGGACAGAGCGGGTGGACACTGGAACTGGGGGAGACAGAGCGGGTGGACACTGGAACTGGGGGAGACAGAGTGGGTGGACTGGAACTGGGGGACAGAGCGGGTGGACACTGGAACTGGGGGAGACAGAGCCGACAGAGACTGGAACTGGGGGGGACTGGAAACTGGGGGAGACAGAGGGGTGGACACTGGAACTGGGGGAGACAGAGCGGTGGACACTGGAACTGGGGGAGGGACAGAGCGGGGGTGGACACTGGAACTGGGGAGAGACAGAGTGGGTGGACACTGGAACTGGGGGACAGACAGAGGGGTAGACACTGGAACTGGGGGAGACAGAGCGGGTAGACACTGGAACTGGGGGAGACAGACCGGGGTAGACACTGGAACTGGGGGAGACAGAGCGGGTGGACACTGGAACTGGGGGAGACAGAGCGGTGGACACTGGAACTGGGGGAGACACACCGGAATAGACACTAGAACTGGGGGAGACAGAGCCGATAGAGACTGGTACTTCTTATTGAGACCAGATCACAACATTAGAGGGGTGGGAGATTGCAACGTTCACGTGGTCCGCCCTGTTTCGATGAATGCAATCAACCTGGCGTGCACAATCAAATCCAGAACCAGGTGTCCTACAACTTTAGGCTGTGCACGCCATACACAAGAAGAAGACAACATTAGAAATTGTGCAGCCACAGCTTGTCGGGATCTGCATACAATGGCGTCCTGTGCGTCGTGTACTTCTTGCGCGCGGTTGTGGAAAGATCGGTGGAAACTGGGCCGCGATGTGAGCGCTCTTTCCTTGACCCCAGACTGTAACAGGGGGTGACACTCCAGGGTTACACAGGGTGCTGGCTGGGCCGGTGAACAGCCGCTGCCAGAGTCAGACCCACCGCCGTGCCCCTGCCAAGGAGCCTGGAGAAGGGGCATGGGGAGGGCGTGAGGGGTACACACGGACCCCTAGAGTCTGCTCCCCTCTCCCCTCCCTGGACTCCCTGTTCCTACCCCACCCCCACCCCCTCTCCAGACCCCCTGTTCCTACCCCCCTCCCCCCTACCTGCTCCAGGCTGTCGTCCTCGGGCAGCTCGGCACTATCACCGTTGCTGTTGATGGCGATCTCCATGGTGGCCGCTTTCCCCATGACCCCGTCGGTCATCGTTCAGATCTGCCGGACAGCCCAGGGTTCAAGGTCACACACGCTTCCCCCTCTCACCCTAACGCAACGCCCTCTTGTCATCGACCTTCCCATCCCAGGGAAAAGGTTCAGACTGTCTACCGCATCTATATCTCTCATAACCCTCTCAACACTTCCCACCTGTAACTGCATCTGAGGAAGGGCAGTGCTGAACTACCATCTACCTCATTGGTGACCCTCGCACTATCCTTGATCGCAATTTGCAATCGTGCGCACACACACACACACACACACGTGAAGACACACTCACACACACGTGAACACACCCACTCTGACACACACACCAACACACTTGCTCACTCACGCGTACACACACTCGTCGTCTCACACATGCAGCAGCGGAGTGTGTAGGACACTACAAAGTGTGTGCAGTCGCTGTGTTTATCTGGTACCTCTCGTGCAGGAGCAGAGTGCCAGCCCTCCCCATCCACTCCCACACCGCAGACAGACAGACGTAGACTGGGCTAGGGGTGGCTGACTGTAGCCACAGGCTGCCTGCAATGAGAGGCTGCCATTGCAACATCCACCTGGGCAATGGGTCATCACGGTCAGTGGAGGCAATGGGATCAGGGGGCCGCGCAAGCCAAGGGGACCCTCACAGCCCCTGCACAGGGTTTGTCCCACTAGTTTGTCAGCATGGGGTGCTGCTGAATGAGTGGGTGTCATCTTGAAGTGTGTCAGTATTTGCCGGGGGGTGGGGGGGTCCCAGGGGCACGTGTCAGTTACAGGGGGTCCCAGTGATGTTGACTTGGGGTCTCAGGGGATTAGGAGGTACCGATGAGAAGTAGGTATTGCAGTTTACGAGGTCCGGACTCAAAACACCTATCCATGATCTCCAGAAATGCTGCCTGACCGGGAGGGAGTGCTGGGGGGATAAGGGGAAATGAGCCCCCCCTGTGCAGTTGGGGGCTATGGGTGAGGGGTGGAATATTGTTGCGTTGGGGGACTAGGCCTCCCCCGTGTGACAGGGACCCAACGGGTCCCACTTGGTCTAGTTCTTGCTTTTGATGGAGTGCAGTGTAGGTTCACCAGGTTAATTCCCGGGATTGCGGGACTGTCATATTTGGATAGAATGGAGCTTCTTCTTCTTGCGAATGAAACATAAACCAAAGGAATAGTTAGATCTCAAGCCGGGTGTTGAGCAGCCAGGTTGTTGTTACTGCATCAATGTCTGCCAGGCCCTGAGCTCCATTTGGTGGGTGGTAGTGTGGGCACCCAGAGATGACATGGTTGGCTGGCTGTTGTTCAGAATGGAGCAATTGGGCTTGCGTACACTGGAAGTTAGGATGAGAAGGGATCTTATTGAAACATATAAGATTATTAAGGGATAGGACGCGCTAGAGGCAGGAAACATGTTCCCGATGTTGGGGGAGTCCAGAACCAGGGGCCACAGTTTAAGAATAAGGGATAGGCCATTTAGAACAGAGATGAGGAACAACCTTTTCACCCAGAGTTGTGAATCTGTGGAATTCTCTGCCTCAGAAGTCAGTGGAGGCCGATTCTCTGGATGCTTTCAAGAGAGAGTTAGATAGAGCTCTTAAAGATAGTGTAGTCAAGGGATATGGGGAGAAGGCAGGAACGGGGTATTGATTGTGTATGATCAGCCATGATCACATTGAATGGCAGTGCTTGCTCGAAGGGCCGAATGGCCTACTCCTGCACCTAGTGTCCACCCGTCAGCCGTCTGCTGCACACTGAGTGCCCACCAGGTGGCAGGCTGCTCCAGCACCAAGGCAACAGGCAGCAGCCAAAGTCTACGTTTATTATTGTCATAGAGTGATACAGCATGAACACAGCTCCCTTCAGCCCAACTTGCCCACATCGGCCAACATGTCCCAGCTGCAGTCGTCCCACCTGCCTGCACTCGGTCCATATCCCTCCAAACCTATCCTATCCACGAACCTGTCTAACTGTTTCTTAAATGTTGGGATAATCTTTCTTAAATATTTCTTAAACGTTGGGATAATCTTTCTTAAATATTTCTTAAACGTTGGGATAATCGCTGCCTCAACTACCTTCGTTCAACAGCTATTAAATCTTTTCCTTTTCACCCTAAACCTATGTCCTGTGGTCCTTGATTCCCCTACTCTGGACATCGACCAGATCTGTCCCTCTCATGATCTTATTGTTGTGGCAGGCAGTGTTGCTACACGTGTGGGTGTAAGCTAAACAGTGGGTCAACAACGAGGAAGCGTATGCGTGCAGCTAACGGCCACGTTTAAACATTTCAAGAGAGAGTTAGTTAGATTTAGCTCTTAGAGCTAAGGGAATCAAGAGCTATGGGGAAAAAGCCAGAACTGATTTTGGATAATCAGCCAATATCATATTGAATAGGGTTGGTTTGAAGGGCCAAATGGGCTCCACCTGCACCTATTTTCTATGTTACTAACAGGGCAGGGGAATGAGAACCAATGCAAGGAGACAGGGGGACATAAAAGGGAGTGGGAGTGGGGAGGGCTGGCACTCTGCTCCTGCACGAGAGGTACCAGATAAACACAGCGACTGCACACACTTTGTGCCTTAATGCAAGGAGCATTCGTAATAAGGTGGATGATTTGAATGTGCAGTTAGTTGTTAAGAAATATGATATAGTTGGGATTACGGAGACATGGCTCCAGGATGAATAAGGCTTATATTAATAATTTGGAAGAGGGAATTAGGAGCAACACTAGGAAGTTTGCGGATGAAACTCACTATTTGGTAAGTTTCAATGAGGTCCCCCCTCATTCTTCTAAACTCCAGCTAGTCTATGATTATGTTGGCTGTTTTCGGCGAGGTGTAGGTGGGTCTGAAGAAGGGTCTCGACTCGAAACATCACCCATTCCTTCTCTCCAGAGATGCTGCCTGTCCCGCTGAGTTCCTCCAGCATTGTGTCCATCTGCAGTGTACGTCCTGTAATCAGGCCCTGATCTGGGTGAATGCTGAGCTCAGATTGACAAGACACGACGTGGAAACAAATAGACCGTGAGCTCTGCGGATTGATTCCCCCCGGCAACTGAGAGTCGTTCTGATGTGAGTCGCTAAGGGTTCAGCAACAACACTATTTCACACAGAGGGTGGTGGGAGCATGGAATGAGCTGCCTGACGAGGTGATTGGGGCAGGTACAATAACAGGTACATCAATAGGAAAGGTTTAGAGGAATATGGGCCAAACGTGGGCAGGTGAGACTCGTTCAGATGGGCATCTTGGTGGGCACGAACGTGTTGGGCTTAAGGGCCCGTTTCATGCTGTGAGACTCTCGGACATGTCCAGAGGGGAACACAAGGAGGCAAGAGCAAGGCCAGGGAACGTTGGAACCCAGTGGAATAATGTGGGATAAAGGGGAAAAGGAAGCACATGCCAGCTATGGAAAACTAACAGCTGGCGAGGAGCTCGCCAGTATAAAAAGGGCAATACAAAGTTTAATGGTTAAAGGTGCAGAACAAGGTATGTATATTTTACAGAGTGGTGAGTCCCTGGAAGCTGCTGCTGTGGTGGAGGTGGAAGGGTTTAACACACTCACATCTGCTGCTCAACACACACACAGCCCTAGACACACACACACCTGCTGCTACACACACACACACACACACACTCTCACACCTGCTGCTCCACACACACACACTCTCACACCTGCTGCTCCACACACACACGCAGCCCTACACACACACACCCCTATACGCACACAGACACACACACACCCCTATACACACACAGACACACACTCACACTCTCTCTCTCTCTCTGCACCTAACCCTAATGCTCAGTCTCCTCCATTGTCAGAGTGAGGCTAAACACATGTTGGAGGAACAGCATCTCATATTTCGCTTGGGCAGCTAAATATTGGTTTCTCTAACTTCAGGAGCCCCGACATTCCCTCCCTCTATCCCTCCCCCACCCAAGTCGCACTAACGCCTTTTTTTCACCCAACAAACAGCTAACAATGCCCTGTTTCCTTTATCATTGTAACTTTTGTGCATATCTTTCATTCTTTGTTCTTTATCTCTCTGCATCACGGTCTATATCTCTTGTTCCCTTATCCCTAACCAGTCTGAAGAATGGTCTCGACCCGAAACGTCACCCATTCCTGCTCTCCAGAGATGCTGCTGCCTGTCCCGCTGAGTTACTCCAGCATTTTGTGTCCATCTACATACACATACCTGCGCTGTGCACACTCACTGCTCTGTGTACACTCACACAGCTCCCTCCTCCCCCGACACTCTGGGCCAGCTCTGTAGCCACGTCACCAGCTGAGTTGCAGGCGGGGTGGGGGGTGGGGGAAGCAGGTTGGGTTAGTGCTCTCACTGCCTGCTCCACCATACAGTTCCCAGCCCAGACTCAACGCTCTCAAGAGTCAAGAGTCAATTTAATTGTCATTTGGACCCCTGGAGGTCCAAACGAAATGCCGTTTCTGCAGCCATACATTACACACAAATAGACCCCAGACACAACATAATTACATTTAACATAAACATCCATCACATAACTGTGATGGAAGGCCAAAAAAAAAACTTATCTCTCCACTGCACTCTCCCCCCCCCCCCCCCCGATGTCAGAGTCAAAGTCAAAGCCCCCGGCTGGCGATGGCGATTGTCCCGCGGCCATTGAAGCCACGCCGGGTGGTGCGAGGTCGCACACCGGGTCTTGATGTTGGAGCCCCCATCTCACCACCTGCTCCACCGTACAGGGACAGATCACCGGCCTCATCCCCTCCATCCGCAGTGCCGTGAATGCCAGGAACATCATCCACAGTCCCGGCACAGTACGGCACAGCACAGGACAGTCCCGGAACAGTACAGCACAGAACAGGACAGTCCCGCACATTACAGCACAGTACAGCACAGCACCGGCACAACGCTGACACAGCCCCGGCACAATGAGCAGTCAGCCTGCCTGCCAGCTGAGACATAGGCTGGGGTCAATCCTGGACTTTGCCACCCGGCAGTCTACGACTCACGCAGACCCATTCACCAGCAGCCGGCAACTCCCCCAACACAAACAATAGGGTGTGAACACTTGACACCTCCCTCAGCCAGGCACAGCGGCCACATCACCATCACCACCTCCCTCACACAGTGCCTACACGTGATCCATACCCCTCCATTCCCTGCATATCCGTGCCTAAACAAAAGCCTCTGAAACACCACTATCGTATCTGCCTCCACCCCCATCCCTGGCAGCGCGTTCCAGGCACTCACCACCCTCTGTGTAAAACACTTGCCCCGCACATCCCCTTTAAACTTTGCCCCTCACCTTAAAAGGTTCAGGTGTGCTTATTAGACGATAGACAATAGGTGCAGGAGGAGGCCATCGGCCCAGTGAGCTACCACCGCCATTCAATGTGATCATGGCTGATCATCCACAATCTGTACCCCATTCCTGCCTTCTCCCCGTATCCTCTGACTCCGCTATCTTTAAGAGCCCTATCTAGCTCACATTGTCACTTACTGGGGTACAGTGAAAAGCTATCCAAACAGACCAGATAATACTCTACATAAATACAAACAAGTTAAACTCAAGTACAACAGGTAGAGCAAAGGGGAAGATACAGAGTGCAGAATATAGTTCTCAGCATTGTAGCGCATCAGTTGCACAGACAAAGTCGGCAATGGTGTAGAGGTGAACCAGACAGTTGGAGCAGGGAGGTGGAATGACCACGAGCTGTGTCCTCTAGTCTGTGACATCTCCCCCCTTGAAGAAGGTTCTGACTATCTAGCCCTCATGTATCCCCTCTGTCTAACACATATATCAGAGCTGCTGCAGGCAGGAGCAGACAGCTAGCAGCCCACATCACCAACTGTGTCAAACATCCCCACAACACACAAGGAACGGCACGCGCTGGGCCCTTGAGCAAAGTGCAAAGTGCTGGAGGAACTCAGCGGGTCAAGCAGCATTGGTGGAAGTAATGGATTAGGCAACGTTTCAGGTCAGGACCCTTCTCCAGACTGAGTTAGACGTGGGGAGAAAGCTGGGAAAGATGGGACAATGTCTGGCAAGTGATAGGTGGATACAGGTGATTGGCAGATGGGTGAAGTAAGTGACAAAGGTTTAAGAGAGACAGATAGATCAGCCATGATTGAATGGTGGAGTAACTTGATGGGCCGAATGGCCTAATTCACTCATGACCTTATGAAGGACATGTCTTACAACTTGACTGAGTTTTTCAAGGAAATGATAAAAGTGATGAAGTGATTGATCACAAGGGATCAGTGACACAGTCGCCTAGACTGGTGGTGGGGCCATAGACACAAACGCCAGTGGCAGAGAGGGCAAGGCTGGTGGGACAGTGAGTCTGACCCGGGTCAGTCTGGGGTGATGTGGGTGAGAGCAGATGTGTGGGAAATGCAGATGTGGGTGAGGACTCCATGATTCACGGTGGGGAAGAGCTCGGTTTCCTCCATAAAAGAGGACCTCAGGTGAGAGACCTCATCTCCAGAACAGACGCTAACAGGCAGAGGGGGCATGATGTAGAAACAAGGAACTGCAGGTGTTGGGTTACCAAAAGTAGACAAAGTGCTGGAGTAACTCAGCAGGTCAGGCAGCATCTATGGAGAACATGGAGAGGTGACATTTGAGTCAGGACCCTTCTTTAGACTTCAGGCTGAACCTGAAACATCACCTATCCATGTTCTCCACAGATGCTGCCTGACCCGCTGAGTTACTCCAGCACTCTGTGAACCGTCACCTATCCATGTTCTCCACAGATGCTGCCTGACCCGCTGAGTTACTCCAGCACTCTGTGAAATGTCACCTATCCATGCTCTCCACAGATGCTGCCTGACCCGCTGAGTTACTCCAGCACTCTATGAAACGTCACCTATCCATGTTCTCCACAGATGCTGCCTGACCCGCTGAGTTACTCCAGCACTCTGTGAAACGTCAACTATCCATGTTCTCCACAGATGCTGCCTGACCCGCTGAGTTCCTGCGGCAGTTTATCATTGGTGCAGGAACAGGTGGTATTGCCTGTGCCGAGTGCAATGCTGATCTAAACCGCTGACCTTCAAGTGGTCTACACCCCTCCATCCCCTGCGTGATCACACCCGCCCCACACACCTCCCCTCAATCGCTCCCCTTTCACTTTAAAGCTAAATTTACTCATTTGAGGTAAACCTTGTTTCAGAGACGACATCTGCCTGCCTTGTTACCCATCAGTCTCACTGCACAGACACTGCCTGGTCAGTGTTTCCAGCATGTGTAGTCGGCATATACAGTAAACCCTCGTTGTAATCTGTTATTGCCGATTGAACCCTGTCATAGTGCAAGGGATACGCTCCAAGAGCTTAGAGATGTGTGGGACAAATGATTTACAAAGAGAATAACAGGTGCTTGGGAGCAAGCTGCCAGGGGGTGGTGGTGGAGGCAGATACGATAAGAGGCTTTTAGATACACATATGGCTATGCAGGGAATAGAGGCGTAGGGATCAAGGGCAGGCAGGTGGAGATGAGTTTCACGGCATCAAGTTCAGCACTGACAGTTTGGGCTGAAGGGCCTGTTTCTGTGCTGTACTCTTTTATGGTCTCTAAGTGCTAGTAGACTTTGTCCCTTTTGTTTTGTTTCCAGAAAGCCCTCTCTCGGTCCCGCCCAATCACACATTCCCTTCCTCCCTATGACTCCTCCATCCTCTGCACTTGTTCAAACAAGTTACGGACAGGTCAGGTACGTGATACACTGCCTCCGCTCCTCCCTCCATACACACACTGAATTGGCATTAACAACTCTTTTAGGCTTATTCCACATTTCCATCATGTCAATTTCTTTCAATAGTTTAGAGATACAGCACGGAAACAGGCCCTTCGGCCCATCGTGTCCACACTAGTACTATGTTATCCCACATTCTCATCTACTCTCTGCACACCTGGGGCAATTTACAGAGGCTAATTAACCTACAAACACACTCACGTCCTTGAGACATAGGCGGAAATGGGAAGACAATTCAGATGTCAGAGGTGCAAAGGGAATTGGGAGTGCTGGTGCAGGATTCCTAAAAAAGTTAATTTGTAAGACGAATCGGTAGTAAAGAAGGCAAACACAATGCGAGCATTATTTCAATAAGGCGCTGGTCAGCCCACATTTGGAATATTGGGAGCAATTTTGGGCACCATATCTGAGGAAGGATGTGCTGCTCTGGAGAGGGTCCTGAGGAGGTTTATAAGAATGATCCCAGGAATGAGTGAGTTAACATATGATGAGCGTTTGTCGGCACTGGGCCTGTGCTCGCTGGAGTTTAGAAGAATGAGAGGAACCTCATTGAAACTTACAGAAAAGTGAAAGGCCTGGATAGAGTGGATGTGGAGAGGATGTTTCCACTAGGTTCCTGAGGTCACGGCCTCAGAATTAAAGGACGTTTTTTCAGGAAGGAGATGAGGAGGAATTTCTTTCGTCAGAGGGTGGTGAATCTGTGGAATTCTTTGCCACAGAAGTGATATGGAGGACGTCAGTGGATATTTTTAAGGCAGAGATAGATAAGATTCTTGATTAGTACGGGTGTCAGAGGTTATGGGGAGAAGGCAGGTGAATGCGGTTCGGAGGGTGAGGTAGATCAGCCATGATTGAATGGCGGCGAAGACTTGATGGGCTGAATGGCATAATTCTGCTCCTATCACTCCTGAGGAAACCCACGGGGTCACAGGGAGAACGTGCAAACTCCATAAAGACAACAGGTTAGTATCAAACCCGGTCTCTAGCGCCTAGAGGCAGCAGCTCTACCCGCTGCACCACTCATTAGTTTGACAACATGCTGCTGAATATATCTACATTCTTTTTAAACAGCCCGAGAAATATATCATCCAATTTATACATTCTGAAACTCTTCCTCTGTTACTGTTGACGTTACCCAGTAACACTGCACCTTAACAAAGACATCAACATCATCTCGTCTCTTTTGTCTGACAACCGTGAAATATTCATGAGGAGTTTGACCTGCACTGTCTGCCTGTGTGTGTGTGCGTGTGTGTGTGTGTGTGTGTGTGGTGTGTGTGTGTGTGTGCGAGTGTGTGTGTGTGTGTGTGTGTCCGCGAGTGTGTGTGCGAGTGTGTGCGCGCGAGTGCGTGTGTCTGTCTGTGCGCCTGTGTGTGTGCGCGTGTGCGTGGCCTTGTGTGTGTGCGCGCGTGAGGGTGTGTGTGTGTGTGTGTGTGTGTGTGTGTGTGTGTGTGTCTGTGTGTGTGTGTGTGTGTGTGTGTGTGTGTGTGTGTGTGTGGGAGTGTGTGTGTGTGTGTGTGTGTGCAAGTGTGTGTGTGTGTGTTTGTGCGAGTGCGTGTGTCTGTGTGTGTGTGTCTGTGCGCCTCTGTGTGTGTGCGCGTGTGCGTGGCCTTGTGTGTGTGCGCGCGTGAGGGTGTGTGTGCGTGTGTGTATCCGTGTCTGTGTGTGGCCATGTGTGTGCACGTGCATGTGTGCGCGGGTGTGTGTGTGTGTGCGCTCTCGTGCGCGTGTGGGTTTTTGTATGCGTCTGTGTGTGTGCGCGCGGGGGTGTGTGCGCGGGTATCTGTGTGTGAGTGCATGTGTGTGTGCGCGCATCTGTGTGCACGTGCGCGGATGCGTGCATGTGTGTGTACACTCTAACAAACTCCAGGCGTACTGGCTCACCCCCTGGCTTTATGTACTGAAACATTTTTCACCTTTCCTGATTTGGTTCTTCCCAATTCCCTTTAAATGTTATTCCTTCAGGTCCTGAACTATTCCAGTTTTCTTCTGGCCTGAAATGTCAGCAGCTGCTTCCTATTGCCCCCAGTCTCACCCTGTTGTGCCCCTTGTTGTACAGGCCATCCTCACCGTCAACCCTCGTCAAGGTCTCAATTATCTTCCTCATTCCAATGCAATTGAGGAAAGACATCTTGGTCTAGAAGAACTGGTCTTATCCCAATTTAACAACATCGTTACTGTACACACGGGAACTGCAGATGCTGATTTACAAAAAAAGACAAAGTGCTGGAGTAACTCAGTGGGTCAGGCAGCATCTGTGGAGAACATGGATAGGTGACGTTTCACAGAGTGCTGGAGTAACTCAGCGGGTCAGGCAACATCTCTGGAGAACATGGATAGGAGACATTTCGGGTCGAGTCCCTTCTATGGGTACAGGTGAGGGGGTTTTGTTGGCAGGTGGGTGGACAAATGCCATAAATGGGTCCATACACCCACCACCCTCTGTGTGGAAACAGTTTCCCCTCAGGTTCCTATTACATTCTCTTCCATCTCACTTTAAACATGTACTCGCCTGAACGATTCCCCTCATGATTTTATGGACCTCTATAAGTTCACACCTCAGCCTCCTGCACTCCAAGGAATAAAGAAGCAGCCTGTCCCACCTCTCCCTATAGCTCAATGTCGCAAGTCCTGGTGACATCCCCATGCATCTCTGCACTGTCTCCAGCTTAATGGCATCTTTCCCACAGCAGGGTGACTAAAATGGAACACAACAAGGTCATACAGAATAGGAGTAAAATTAGCCCACCAAGTCTACTCCGCCATTCACTCATGGCTGATCTAGCTCTCCCACCTCACCCCATTCTCCTGCCTTCTCCCCATAACCCCTGACAACTGTACTAATCAATAATCTATCTATCTCTGTCTTAAATATATCCACTGATTTGACCTCCACAGCCTTCTGTGGCAATGAATTCCTCAGATTCACCACCTACTGACTAAAGAAATGTCTCATCTCCTTTGTAAAAGAACGTCCTTTAATTCTGAGGCTGAGATGTCTAGTCCTAGACTCTCCTAGTGGAAACATCCTTTCCACATCCACTCTATTCAGGCCTTACCAAAACTCCAAATGGGGCCTCACCAATGTTTTATACAACTGTAACATAACATCCAAACTTCTATACTCAATTCTTTAACTGATGAAGGCTTGCATGCCTAAAGCCTTCTTTACCATCTATCTACACTACTTCAGGGAACTCTGTCCTTGTACTCATATGGTCATAAGAAATAGGAGCAGAATTAGGCAATTTGGCTTATCAAGTCTACTCCCCCATTCAATCATGGCTGACCTATCTCTCCCTACTCACCCCATTCTCCTGCCTTCACCCCATAACCCCTGAGACTCCCAGATCACTCGTCCTCGGACTCTACCATTCACCGTGAAGGTCCTGCTGTGGTTTGATTCCCAAAATACAACATTGAACTCCATTTGCCGTTCCTCAGCCCATGGGCCCAACTGATCAGGATGCTGCATTGATGTTTGATAACCATCTTCACCGTCTATGACACTGTACTGTCATCTGCAAACGTACTGATTGTGCTTTGTACATTCCCATTCCAAATACTGAGCGAGATGACAGTGTGTTCAACTGAAACCTTGTGCTGAGCATTTCTACAATCTGCAGCTTTTTCTTTTCCGTGTACCCTTGTTTCCATTGGCCGTGTCACAATCAACAGCAATATTCACCGTCTTGTGTTTGTCTACCTGACCGGTTTGGAACTTGTCAGAGATTTGCCAGCATTTTCTCTGTGGAGACAAGCAGTGAACTTCCAAAACGTGGCCGCTCCATTTATTCTTCAGTTCAACCCACAGCCTGGTCTGATCAGCTTCTGTCTGTCTGAAGATTTCCCTGTGATTGGTTCCTCTGCACAAAATCGGCTTCACTTTTATTTCCCAACTTGTTTGAAACGCGTGTATCCAGAAACTATAGAAATGATAAAGTGCCTCCTTTATCTGCACGTTTCAGCATCATTCTCCCCTTGCCTCCAGCTCACCTGTCCTGCTCCAGTCAGCACAGCCACGCAGCTCTCCCTTCTCTTTCCACATCTCTACCTCCCACCTTTTCTGCTTTCCTCCCTTCCAAATCTTTGGTCAGCTTCATTATTCCCTGTGCAAGGGTGGGGGATAATATACATCTTATAAAAGTGTATGAGATCGTGCCCGAGTTAACCCAATGGGCAGAAGCACCAGCAAAGCTGCTCTGTTGAATCATATTCTGGTGAAGAAGCCTACCCACCAGTTCCACCCCACCAGGTCTAGGGAAAGCTACTTTCCTGCAACAGTCAGGTTCTTTAACCGACTCACACAAGTGTAAAACGCACACCTCCAGGTTCACACCTCCAGGTTTCTTTCCAGTTGTTATCAGGCACGGAATCATCCTACCACAACCAGAGAGCAGTGCTGAACTACCATCTACATCTTTCATGACCCTCAGACTATTCTTGATCAGTCTTTGCTGTCTTTACCATGCACTAACGTTATTACCTTATCATGTATCTGTACAACGTAAATGGCACAATTGTAATCATGTATTGTCTTTCGCTGACGGGTTAGCATGCAACAAAAGCTTTTCACTGTACCTTGGTACATGTGACATTAAACTGAACTGAACCCTAATTCTACCTCGACAATGGAACTCCACGGACCACCTCTTACGCAAGCGAGCCTGTCTTGTTCCCTTTTCTGATTATAATTTAGCACAAACGTCCTGCATCTTGCAATCTTCTTTCTTTACAAAACAAATTGATTTATGTCCAACTTATTCATAATGATTTTTTTGTGTTTGGCTGTACCTGTGTCTATGTGTCTGTGATGCTGCTGCGAGCTTTGCACCTGCACCTCACTACACACGTAAATGACAATAAACTCAATGTCATATTTTTACAACTCCCACCTTTTATAGATATTGAACAGTTCAGTACAGGAACACCCTCAATCTCACGCAATCCCCACATAAAGCACACTGCCTCTACATGGCACAACCTACACTCTTCTCTATGTAAACACCACAGATGACGGTTTCTAAAAACAGCCACAAACACCGGAGTAACTCAGCGGGTCAGGCAACATCTGTGGAGAACATGGATAGGTGACGTTTCACAGAGTGCTGGAGTAGCTCAGCGGGTCAGGCAGCATCTGTGGAGAACATGGATAGGTGACGTTTCACAGAGTGCTGGAGTAACTCAGCGGGTCAGGCAGCATCTGTGGAGAACATGGATAGGTGACGTTTCACAGAGTGCTGGAGTAACTCAGTGGGTCAGGCAGCATCTGTGGGGAACATGGATAGGTGACATTTCACAGAGTGCTGGAGTAACTCAGTGGGTCAGGCAGCATGGACAGGTGACATTTCAGGACCCAAATCAGTTTGATTTGGGAGGGAGGTGCAGGGTTAAAAAGTTGGGTGGGCGGGACAAAGAGTGGCAGATAGGTTTATCAAAAATGGCCCCTCACCTGTGTTCACCTGTTACCTGCCACACTTTGTCCTGCCCCTCCTCTTTTCCACCTTTCTTTCCCCACACCCAGAATCAGTCTGAAGCAGTCCTGACCCAAAACGTCACCTGTCTCCAGAAACACTGTGTGGGAAGGAAACTGCAGGTGCTGGTTTACACTGAAGATAGACACAGAGTGCTGGAGTAATTCAGCGGGACAAGGATCATCTCTGGAGAGAAGGAATGGGCGACGTTCCGGGTCTAAAGCCTCCCCCCCCCCCCCCTCACCTTCACCCCCATCATTCATCATCACCCTGCACCTCCTCCTCCTCCTCCATGTCCCTCCACCAACTCCCCCCCTGCATCATTGTTGCTCCTCTCCCAACCCGCGGCGCTCCCTCACTCACCCCCTGCCCACCGCGGCGCAGCGGGACAAGGATCACTCACCCCCTGCCCACCGCGGCGCTCCCTCCCTCACTCACCCCCCTGCCCACCGCGGCGCTCCCTCCCTCATCTCACCCCCTGCCCACCGCGGCGCTCCCTCACTCACCCCCTGCCCACCGCGGCGCTCCCTCCCTCACTCACCCCCCTGCCCACCGCGGCGCTCCCTCCCTCACTCACCCCCTGCCCACCGCGGCGCTCCCTCACTCACTCCCCCCCCTGCCCACCGCGGCGCTCCCTCACTCACTCACCCCCTGCCCACCGCGGCGCTCCCTCACTCACCCACCCCCTGCCCACCGCGGCGCTCCCTCCCTCACTCACCCCCTGCCCACCGCGGCGCTCCCTCCCTCACTCACCCCCTGCCCACCGCGGCGCTCCCTCCCTCACTCACCCAGTCCGGCCCGCGAGCTGCAGCGGGATCTCCGCCAGGAAGTGACGACATCCATTCACCTGTCAGCGGGGTCGCCCGGAAACTCCGGGGCAAAGGTCACCGCGACATGGCGGCGGAACCCGGACAACAACAACTGCGCAACGTGAGTGAGTGTGGGGAGGGGTTGTGGGTGTGGGGGGGGGGGGGCGGTGAGTGAGTGTGGGGGAGGGGGGGGGGGCGGTGAGTGGGTGTGGGGGAGGGGGCGGTGGGTGGGTGTGGGGGAGGGGGAGGGGGCGAGTGAGTGTGGGGAGGGGGGGGGGGCGGTGAGTGTGTGTGGGGGAGGGGGCGGTGAGTGGGTGTGGGGGAGGGGGCGGTGAGTGGGTGGGGGGGAGGGGGCGGTGAGAGTGGTGTGGGGGAGGGGGGCGGTGAGTGGGTGTGGGGGAGGGGGTGGTGAGTGTGTGTGGGGGGGGGGGTGAGTGAGTGTGGGGGGGGGGGCGGTGAGTGAGTGGTGGGGGAGGGGGCGGTGAGTGAGTGTGTGGGGGAGGGGGCGGTGAGTGGTGTGGGGGGGGGAGGGGGCGGTGAGTGTGTGTGTGGGGGAGGGGGGGGCGGTGAGTGTGTGGGGGAGGGGGCGGTGAGTGAGTGAGTGAGTGTGGGGGAGGGGGCGGTGAGTGTGTGTGGGGGAGGGGGCGGGTGAGTGGTGTGGGGGAGGGGGCGGTGAGTGTGTGTGGGGGAGGGGGCGGTGGTGAGTGTGAGTGGGGGGGGGGGGGGCGGTGAGTGTGTGTGGGGGGGGGGGGGCGGGTGAGTGAGTGTGGGGGAGGGGGCGGTGAGGGGTGAGGGTGTGGGGGAGGGGGGCGGTGAGTGGGTGTGGGGGGGGGGGGGCGGTGGTGGGTGTGGGGGGGGGGGGGGGGGTGTGAGGGGTGTGGGGGAGGGGGCGGTGGGTGGGTGTGGGGGAGGGGGCGGTGAGTGGGGTGTGGGGGAGGGGTGCGGTGAGTGAGTGTGGGGGAGGGGGCGGTGAGTGTGTGTGGGGGGGGGGCGGTGAGTGTGTGTGGGGGGGGGGGCGGTGAGTGTGTGTGTGGGGGGGGGGGCGGTGGTGAGTGTGTGTGGGGGAGGGGGCGGTGAGTGTGTGTGGGGGGGGGGGCGGTGAGTGTGTGTGGGGGAGGGGGCGGTGAGTGTGTGTGGGGGAGGGGGCGGGGGTGGGTGGGGGGGGTGTGGGGTGGGGCGGTGAGTGGGTGGGGGAGGGGGGGGTGGGTGGGGTGGGGGGGCGGTGAGTGTGTGTGGGGGGGGGGGGCGGTGAGTGTGTGTGGGGGAGGGGGCGGTGAGTGTGTGTGGGGGGGGGGGGGTGAGTGTGTGTGGGGGGGGGGTTGTGTGGGTGTGGGGGGGGGGGGCGGTGAGTGTGTGGTGGGGGAGGGGGCGGTGAGTGTGTGTGTGGGGGAGGGGGCGGGGGGTGTGTGGGGGAGGGGGGGGTGAGTGTGGGGTGGGGGTGGGTGAGTGGGGGTGAGGGGGGGTGTTGTGTGTGGGGGAGGGGGCGGTGGGGGTGTGAGTGTGGGGTGGGGGGGGAGTGGGCGGTGTGTGGGGGAGGGGGCGGTGAGTGTGGGGGAGGGGGCGGGGGTGAGTGTGTGTGTGGTGGGGGTGGGGGCGGGTGAGGTGGGGGGGGGGGGGGGGGTTGTGTGTGGGGGGAGGGGGCGGTGAGTGTGTGTGGGGGAGGGGGCGGTGAGTGTGTGTGGTGGGGGGGGGGGCGGTGATGAGTGTGGGGGAGGGGGGGGAGGGGGCGGTGAGTGTGGGGGAGGGGGGGGGTGAGTGTGTGGGTGGGGGGGGGGGGGGGGTGAGTGTGGGGGGGGGGGGGGGGTGTGTGTGGGGGAGGGGGCGGTGGTGTGTGTGGGGGGGGGGGGTGTGGGTGGGGGGTGGTGGGGGTGGGGGAGGGGGCGGTGAGTGTGTGTGTGGGGGGGGGGGGGGGATGAGGTGTGGGTGTGTGTGGGGGGGGAGGGGGCGGTGAGTGAGTGTGGGGGAGGGGGCGGTGAGTGTGTGTGGGGGGAGGGAGCGGTGAGTGTGTGTGTGTGGGGGAGGGGGTGGTGAGTGTGTGTGGGGGAGGGGGCGGTGAGTGTGTGTGGGGGAGGGGGCGGTGAGTGTGTGTGGGGGAGGGGGGCGGTGAGTGAGTGTGGGGGAGGGGTGGTGTGTGGTGTGGGGGGGGGGGGTGGGTGTGTGTGGGGGGAGAGGGGCGGTGAGTGTGGGTGGGGGGGGGGGGTGGGGTGAGTGAGTGTGGGGGAGGGGGCGGTGAGTGGGTGTGGGGGAGGGGGCGGTGAGTGGGGTGTGGGGGGGGGGCGGTGAGTGGGTGTGGGGAGGGGCGCGGTGAGTGTGTGTGGGGGAGGGGGCGGTGAGTGAGTGTGGGGGGGGGGGCGGTGAGTGGGTGTGGGGGAGGGGGCGGTGAGTGGTGTGGGGTGGGGGGGGGGTGAGTGAGTGGGGGAAGGGGGCGGTGTGTGTGTGTGGGGGAGGGGGCGGGTGAGTATGTGTGGGGGAGGGGGCGGTGAGTGAGTGTGTGGGGGGGGGGCGAGTGAGTGGGTGTGGGGGAGGGGCGGTGAGTATGTGTGGGGGAGGGGGGCGGTGGTGAGTGGGGGTGGGGGACGGGGGGTGGTGAGTGGGTGGGCGGGGGGGCGGTGAGTGAGTGTGGGGGAGGGGTGGTGTGTGGGTGTGTGTGGGGGGCGGTGGGTGAGTGTGGGGATCTGCAGCGATCAGAGGCGGGGAGTGGGTTCTGGAGGGTGACAGAGATGGAGGATTTGACGGCGGGGAAGGGATTGGGGGGGGGGGGGGGCGAGATGGAACTGTGAAGGTCAAAAGGGATTGGAGCAGAATTAGGCCATTCGGCCCATCAAGTCTACTCCACCATTCAATCATGGCTGATCTATATCTTCCTCCTAACCCCATTCTCCTGCCCTCACCATAAGCTCTGACACCCGTACTAATCAAGAATCTATCTATCTATCTCTGCCACTGACTTGGCCTCCACAGCCGTCTGTGGCAAAGTATTCCACACATTCATCACCCTCTGACTAAAGAAATTCCACCTCATCTCCTTCCTAAAAGAACGTCCTTTAAATCTGAGGCTGTGACGTCTAGTCCTAGACTCTCCCACTAGTGGAAACATCCTCTCCACGTCCACTCTATCCAAGCATTTAGGGGAGAGAGGAGAGGGGAGAGTGACAGAAGGGTACAGGGGTGGGGAGGGGACGAGGGGGAAGTAGGATGAGGATGAAATGAGGCAAATAGAGGGGCAGGATGAGTGTTGGGAATGGTCTGGAGGGGGAATAGGGTCCGGAGAATTGAGGGATATAGGAGGGCAATGGGATGGAGGTGGAGGAGAGAGGATGGAGTTGTGAGAGAAGGGGAGACGTTATAATGGGGTACATCGGGGGAAGTGGTTTTATACAAGGAGAGATGGATGGAGGGAAGGGATGCAAGGAAAGAGGAAGTGGAAGTACACAAAGGAAGGGACTGGGCAAGATGGAGGGGGACAAAGAGGATGAAGAATGGGAGGAGGAGAGAGAGCTGGGAGAGAAGGGAAGAGTTTAAAAGATGGGAAGAAAGAGAAAGAGAGTGAGCGGTGTGAAAGTCAGACTCTGAGAGGATAGTGTCAACACCTCGCACCTTCCCCACTCACCCTCGCACCCTCCACATCCACCCACACACCCACCCGTCCTCACACCCTCCCCACCCACCCACCCGCCAGTCCTCCACTGGCTCATTCTCCCCTCTTCCCCCATCCCTCCCATTCCCCCTACCCCCCCCTCCCCCTCCCCACCCATACCTCCCATTTCCCCCACACACCCGCCATTTCCTCGCCCAATCAGTAAACTCTCTCCATTGCGTTTCAGCTCCGGGATTTTCTGCTGGTTTACAACAAGATGACAGAAAGCTGCTTCAATAAATGTGTGACCAACCTGAACTACAGAAGCCTCACTCAAATTGAGGTAACGACCCCACACCCTCACACGTACATGGAAGAGTGGCCACAGGAACAGGCCTTCTGCCCATCATGTCTCTGCTTACCGTCATGCCACTTTAACACCGCATGCAGATACAAGCAACTGCAGATGCTGACTTACATAAAAAGGCACAAAGTGCTGGAGTAACAGTGGGTCGGGCAGTAACTGTACACATGGATAGGTGATGTTTTGGGTTAAGACCCTTCTGGAGGGAGAGAAGCTGGAAGAGGAAAGGGACAGGACAGGACAAAGTGTGGCAGGTGATATGTGAACATTGGATGCAGTTTGATGAATGAATAAGTTTATTGGCCAAGTATTCACATACAAGGAATTTGCCTTGGTGCTCCGTCCACAAGTGACAACATGACATACAGTGACAGTTAAGAATGATACATTAAACATTAAACAATAATAAAACATTATTGATTAATGTTAAGTAGAGGATTGGACCAGAGATGGAAAAACAGAAGGTGAGACAAAGGATTGAAGTTCCGTTTTTTTTTAACATTCAGTTTTGAGTCACAGAGTGATACAGCATGGAAACAGGCCCTTCATCCCAACTTGCCCACAACAGTCAACATGTCCCAGCTACACTTGTCCCACCTGCCTGCGCTTGGTCCATATCCCTCCTAACTTGACCTATCCATGTACCTGTCTAACTGTTTTTTAAACGTTTAGTTTATTGTCACATGGACAGAGGTACAGTGAAAAGTTTTTTGTTGCGTGCTAACCAGTCAGCAGGAAGACAACACATGATTACAATCGAGTAATTACAGTGTACAGATACATGATAAGGGAATAACGTTTAGTGCAAGGTCAAGCCAGCAAAGTCCGATCAAGGATAGTCCGAGGGTCACCAAAGATACAGACAGTCGTTCAGCGCTGCTCTCTGGTTGTGGTAGGATGGTTCAGTTACTTGATAACAGCCAGGAAGAAACTGTCCCTGAATCTGGAGGTGTGCGTTTTCACACTTCTGTACCTCTGGCCCGATGGGAGAGGGGAGAAAAGGGAGTGACCGGGGTGAGACTGGTCCTTGATGATGCTGTTGGCCTTGCTGAGGCAGGGTGAGGTGTAGATGGAGTGTATCGAAGGGAGATTGGTGTTGAGTAAATCACACATACTCACGGAGCTGGTCCAACAGTATTGAGTAACGTATACAACACACTACAACATGTTAGCTCTACCGTGCTGCATCACTAACTACAGCACATGTCGGGTCATGATAATATGAATGGTGTAGTAGTAGGCGGAGCTTATATTAATGAAGCACTATATTGGTTAGTCAGTAATGTAACCAATCTACATCTTTCCTTGTAAGAATAATAAGTGAACCACATCTACAATAAAGTGATATATATGTATAAGCACGTTACTAGGTGCTGACTGATTAATAATGCAACCGAAACACTGATAGCGCAAACAAGTTCAGGTGGTTCAAACAAAGTCCTTGTATTTAAGGGGCGGCCTACAAACCCGTCCCGCGCACGTACGGTTCAGATCCGCATCTCCTCCCGTCACTGGGCCTGGGGGGACAAACACAGCGAGGCTGGCGAGCGGGGCACCGAGCGTGGCGGTGAGGGAGCTGGAGACACAACCAGGGAGTGTATGTTATGTCTGTTAGCTTCAGGCTCGGAGAGAGTAAGCGGAGGAGGTGCTGGTAGCTCCTGGTATTCGATATCAGAATCTTCATGTTTTAACAGGTGCACAGGCTGCCTTGGAACTGAGAGATTCCCACGGGCTCGACAGCAGTTAATGAAATGATTACTTCTTTTGCAAAAGTGGCATAATTTTCCAAATGTAGGGCAAAGTTTGCGGTCAGCGGGGTGTGACCCGCCACAGTTAGAACACTTCTAAATAAATCTGTGAGATTGTCAAGATGATATATTGGGCTGTGAGCGTTGTGTGCGGTAGGAGGTGTCAGTAGCATCAACACGGTACGAGGAATGCAGTCCGGGCCCCATTGATTTAGTGTGAGACTCGGTGAGTTCAGCAATGCAACAAGCAATTTCAGCACTGACCAGGGTTAGTTCAGTATCACAGAGTAATTCATCACATACTTTGTCACTGAGGATTCCACCCACCAGTCTGTTGCGGACGAGTTCATCACACAGATTCCCAAAATGGCAGCGTGCAGCAATATGTTTTAGAGTGCTGATATAAATCTCTACAGGTTCGCCTTGTAGCTGATTACGAACAAATCATTCAGTACGTTCCAGTACAGAGTTAGTGCGAAGGTCACATAACTGTCTGAATTTGTTGATCACAACTTCGGGATAATCTAAAGTTTCAACAGGTACCACAATCTGATTGGTGTGATCCAGAACTGTAGGAGCAAGGTCGAAGCGCTCTGCTCGTTTGATAGCTTCTGGGCCAGCGATGTTGAGAAGTACAGAGGCACGGTGGTCTAGTTGATCATTGCGAAGAGCAGCACAAATGTAAAAATTAAAGTCAAGCTCGAAGATCTGCCAACCTTCAGCGAGGTCTGAGTCAAAAATGAGGGGATCAGGTTTACGGAATTAATTGGCCATTGCAACACGAGATATGGGACAAAACGCGTGAAATAAAACACTGGAAAGAAAATAAATACCGATCTATTTAAACGCGGAGTGGGTTGACCACATCTGACACCACGTTGAGTAAATCACACAACAGTATTGAGTAACGTATACTAACACACTACAACATGTTAGCTCTACCGTGCTGCATCACCAACTAACAGCACGTCGGGTCGCGATAATATGAATGGTGTAGTAGTAGGCGGAGCTTATATTAATGAAGCACTACATTGGTTAGTCAGTAATGTAACCAATCTACAGTTGGTTTGTGTGAATCGTTGCGAATTGCGAAGCCAGAGGAAGGAATGTAGGGGGAGGGGAGAAATAGGTCTGAGTCACGGACGCAGATGTACAGACACGTAGACAGACATGTAGACACACAGACGTGGACACGCATACAGACAGACACACAGATGCACAGACACGTAGATGCACAGACATTTAGACACGTAGACACAGACACACAGACATGTAGACACAGACACACAGACACACAGACACGTAGACACACAGACACATAGATGCACAGACACGTAGACTCACAGACACTGCGCTCTGTGGCAGAGAATTCCACAGAATCATAACTGAGTGAAAATGTTTTTCCTTGTCTCAGTCATAGCCTCCCCTTTTCTCTTACACTGTGACCCCTGGTTCTGGACTGCCCCAACATCGGGAACATTTTTCCTGCATCTAGCGTGTCCAATCCCATAAGAATTTTATATCTTTCTATAAGATCACCTCTCATCCTTCTAAATTCCAGTCAATGCAAGCTCAGTCGACCCGTTCTTTCATCATATGCGAGGTGTGTGTGTGAGGTTTAACATTTGTGATAAATGTCAGTCACAAGAAGCTAACATAGCGCACTCTTTTGTTTTCTGTATAAAAATCCAAAAATTCTGGAACAAAATATTTGAAATCTTCACAAAATTATTTAAAACAAAACTACTACCCAAAGTAGAATGGATCATTTTTGGAATATCGGAAGGTAACCCAGAATTAAATAGTTTTCAAAAGAACTTACTTAATTATAGGCTAATAATGGGAAAAAAGCTTATACTTAAATTTTGGAAAAATGCTCCGATACCAACAACAAAAATGTGGATTTCAAACATGTTCGAAACACTACACTTGGAAGAGATGAGACTCCTCCTAGCAGGCAAAGCAGATCACTTCCAAAAGACGTGGTCTGCATTTATGGAACTATTACAAGCATAAGGTGCAATAATAAGTTAAGACATAAAGGCTACCAGGACCTGGTAATGGGGGGGGTATAAAATAAATTTTTAATAAAAACATGGTTGGTATATCCTTTTTTGCGGAGTTTTGTGTTACAATAGAGCGATTGATTTTCCTTTCTTCTTTTTTTTCTTTTCTTTCTAGGGTCTTATTTCTTTTCTTTACTTCCTTCTCTAATTCCTTCCCTAAGGGGTTCTCTTCTCCCAACACTTTCCTGCACCTTCACGATTCTTGCTTACTTTCCTTATTTCTTTTATTTCTATCTTTTTTAAAGCTCAAAAAATGAAGTGGTACAACATAATGTAATAAGATATATCCGATGTATTAATGTGAAACAAAAAAACCAAAAAAAACATTGTGCCCCTGTCTAGGAGAGCTGCATCAATGGGTGTGCGGGGAAGCTGATCCGTACCAATCACCGGCTGATGGGCGCATACGTGCAGCTGATGCCGGCGATCGTGCAGAAACGGCTGGCGGAATACGAGAGGAGAGCAGCAGAGGTGGCCCAGGCGGCCCCAGTGCCAGAGACGGCCCCAGCCTCGAGCCTGGAGGTGACGAGTGGAGCAGAGTGACTGGTCACATGTGGGAACGAGCAGTGATGTGAACAGGACGACACCGCGCTGCTGACCGGCGATCCAGTGAAACTTGGTGCCCAGAAACTCCCATCCCACTCTCCCCCTCCGGGAACACTGCTCCTCCCGCTCAGCACTAAACATAGTGGCCTCTGTGACCTGACTGTGATTACAGAACGAGTGAAGGTTGAGTGTGCCCGCCTGCCCCCACCCTGCCCTGCCCCTGCCCTGCTCCCGGCCTGCCCCTGTACCCACCCCACCCTGCCACCGCCCCCGATCTGCCCCTTGCCCCAGCCCTGCCGAGTGGCAGGTGGACGGTTGCAAGTTTCCTGGGCTAGGGGGCGTGGGCCTGACTGTACAGACAGACTGCCCAGACTGAGGATGCTGTCACAAACGGCAGCCACCGAACAATGAACACTGAGCACACACAGCGGAGAGCCGATTAAAGTTTCCCGACAGTGTCGAGTGTCTAATTGTCGTCTCTCAGCAACAGAAATGATTGTTTTACTTGCTGCAGCTTCCCTGGGACTGCAGCACAGAAACACACAGGCAAATGTACAATAATCAATAAAAAATAATCAAGGGTCCTGACCTCAACCACCACCTATCCATTTTCTCCAGAGACGTTGTCAAGCTGGAAAGGGTACAGAGAAGATTTACGAGGATGTTGCCAGGACTAGAGGGTGTGCGCTATAGGGAGAGGTTGAGTAGGTTGTGTCTCTATTCCATGGAGCGCAGGAGCATGAGGGAGGATCTTATAGAGGTGTATAAAATCATGAGAGGAATAGATCGGGTTGGCGCACAGAGTCTTTTGCCCAGAGTAGGGGAATCGAGGACCAGACGACATAGGTTCAAGATGAAGGGGAAAAGATTTAATTCGAATCTGAGGTGTAATGTTTTCACATAAAGGGTGGTGGGTGTATGCAACAAGCTGCCAGAGGTGGTAGTTGAGGCTGGGACTATCCCAACATTTAAGAAACAGTTAGACATGGATAGGACAGGTTTGGAGGGATATGGACCAAACGTAGGTAGGTGGGACTAGTGTAGATATGGCATGTTGGCCGGTGTGGGCAAGTTGGGGCGAAGGGCCTGTTTGCACACTCTGTGACTCCATGCTGCCTGATCCACTGAGTTACCCCCAGCATTTTGTGTCTATCTTTAATTATAATTACAGTATTATGTATCCTTAATAGTACTAAGCCAAAGTCTGTAGTGCAACTAAAGATCAGTTGCTGAGGTTAGTGTTGTGCAGTGTTTAAGAGCCTGATGGTTGGTGGGAACAAGCTGTTCCTGAACATGGAGGTCACGGTTTTCAGGCAGTTTCATGTCAATTCAAGCAGGGTGCAAGGCCACCAAATGCTGGTGCTGTTTCATGTCATTTCAAGCAGGGTGCAAGGCCACCAAATTCAAGTACAGTTTCATACCGCTTCAAGCAGGGTGCAAGACAACCAAATTGAAGTGCAGTTTCACATACCATTTCAAGCAGGGTGAAACCACCATAAAACCACACAAACCACCACATAAACACCACACTCACAGTTCAGTAGACATTCAGTGTGTTCAGTTGATTCACAGCTCAGACAGAGTCGTGACCTCTCCCCCATCTTGCAAAGACTGAGCCACACCCACACTTACGGGGTTTATAATCCCTCCCCCTCCAACTGGAAGGGGTGTGACCTTCATGGCGTGATTGACTGGAGAGAGATTCTCAACATTTTTTTAAACATTAATAACGCTTTTATTTTTCATCCGCTGCGCCTGATGAGTGGCGAGGAACTGAGTAAGATGGCCAAAAATCACAGCCGTAAGTGGTAGCATTTTATCTAAAATCAATATTCAGTGCAAACAGGATTTTTTTTTTTTGCAGTGCAGCCTTTCAAAGCAGTTACGATCATCAACAACAGCCATTTTTTTTTTGCAGTGCAGCCTTTCAAAGCAGTTACCACCACCAACAACAACCATTTTTTTTGCTGTGCAGCATTTGAAAGCAACCATATTTTCAAACCCCATTCAGGGCACTCACAGTTGAGTAGACATGTGTTCAGTGTTAGTCAGAGCTCAGAGAGACGTGACCCTCTTGCTTCCTCCATCTTGCAGAGACTGAAGCACACCACTTCAGGGTTTTATAGTCCCTCCCCCCTCCCTCCAGCAGGGGCAGCAGAGAGAATGGCGAAATGTTTTAAAACATTAATATCTGATTTTTCATCGATGGGAAAAATCCTCCAGTCCAGTCTGGCGGAATGAGGCTCTGAGCAAGGTGGCCAAAAATGATGGCCGTAAATGGCGGTGTTCTCTCGGAAATCACATCTCAGTGAGTCAAAAGGGGTCAAGATCTTACTTTTAGTAATATAGACTAGACTAAGTGGGACCCGTTGGGTCCCATGTTCACACGGGAGGGCTGGTCCCCCGACGCAATATTCCACCTCTCCACCAATTCCAATATTGGTGGCCAGTGGGGGGGCTTTGTGGAGTGCTGGTATGGGTTCTTGGGGTGGCAGCTCAGTCCCTCAAGCCTGATCTGCTGGCAGCTCACTCACGGCTGGTGGACTGGCAGTTCTCATGACTATTCCTTGAAATTGGATTTCAAGCAGGGTGCAAGGCCACCAAATTCAAATCCATGTTCCTACCATTTCGAGCAGGGTGCAAGGCCACCAAATTCAAGTGCAGTTTCTTACCACTATGAGCAGGGTGCAAGGCCACCAAATTCAAGTGCAGTTTCATACCACTTCAAGCTGGATCCAAGGCCACCAAATTCAAGAGCAGTTTCATACCACTTTCAGCAGGGTGCAAGGCCACCAAATTCAGTGCAGTTTCATACCACTTCAAGCAGGATGCAAGGCCGCAAAATTCAAGTGCAGTTTCATTCCACTTCAAGCAGGGTGCAAGGCCATCAAATTCAAATGCATCTTCATACCATTTCATACAGGGTGAAACCACCATAAAACCACACAAAACACCAAACTCACAGTTCAGCAGACATTCAGTGTGCTCAGTTGATTCACAGCTCAGACAGAGTCATGACCTCTCCCTCCACCATCATGCAGAGACTGAGCCACACCCACAATTCCGGGTTTTATAACTCCCCCCCCCTCTCACCGGAAAAGGTGTGGCTTTCATGGTGTGATTGACAGGAGAGAGATTCTCAACATTTTTTAACACTAATAACACTTTTATTTTTCATTGAAGGGAAGAATTCTCTGCACCTGCTTAGCGGAGGGGGGAGTGAGTAAGATGGCCAAAAATCACAGCCTTAAGTGGCTAGCGTTTTATCTAAAATCAATAGACAGTGCAAACAGGAAGTAAGTGCATTTGCAGTACTGCGTTTTAACCTCAAGCCAAAGCACCCAAGCCGCCATTTGCAGTATGTAGTGCCTTTCAACTTCAAGCCAAAGCACCCAAGTCACCATTTGCAGTAAGTAGTGCCTTTCAACTTCAAGCCAAATAACCCAAGTCACCATTTGCAGTAAGTAGTGCCTTTCAACTTCAAGCCAAAGCTCCCAATCCACCATTTGCAGTGAGTAGTGCCTTTCAACTTCAAGCCAAAGCACCCAAGTCACTATTTGCAGTAAGTAGTGCCTTTCAACTTCATGCCACCAATTGCAGTAAGTAATGCCTTTCAACTTCAAGCCAAAGCACCCAAGTCACCATTTGCAGTAAGTAGTGCCTTTCAACTTCAAGCCAAAGCACCCAAGTCACCATTTGCAGTAAGTAGTGCCTTTCAACTTCAAGCCAAAGCTCCCAAGCCACCATTTGCAGTGAGTAGTGCCTTTCAACTTCAAGCCAAAGCACCCAAGCCATCATTTGCAGTAAGTAGTGCCTTTCAACCTCAGGCCACCATTTGCAGTAAGTAGAGCCTTTTTCAACCATTTGCAGTAAGTAGAGCCTTTCAACTTCAAGCCACTCACGCCACCATTTGCAGTAAGTAGTGCCTTTCAACTTCAAGCCAAAGCATCCAAGCCACCATTTGCAGTGAGTAGTGCCTTTCAACTTCAAGCCAAAGCACCCAAACCACTATTTGCAGTAAGTAGTGCCTTTCAACTTCATGCCACCATTTGCAGTAAGTAGCGCCTTGCAACGTCAAGCCAAAGCACCCACGCCACCATTTGCAGCAAGTAGTGCCTTTCAACTTGAAGCCAAAGCACCCAAGCCACGATTTGCAGTAAGTAGTGCCTGTCAACTTCGTGCCACCATTTGCAGTAAGTAGTGCCTTTCAACTTAAAGCCAAAGCTCCCAAGCCACCATTTGCAGTAAGTAGTGCCTTTCAACTTCAAGGCAAAGCACCCAAGCCACCATTTGCAGTAAGTCATGCCTTTCAACTTCATGCCACCATTTGCAGTAAGTAGCGCCTTTCAACGTCAAGCCAAAGCACCCACACCACCATTTGCAGTAAGTAGTGCCTTTCAACTCCATGCCACCATTTGCAGTAAGTAGAGCCTTTCAACTTCAAGCCAATACACTCACGCCACCATTTGCAGTAAGTAGTGCCTTTCAACTTCAAGCATTTGCAGTAAGTAGAGCCTTTCAACTTCAAGGTAAAGCACCCAAGCCACCATTTGCAGTGAGTAGTGCCTTTCAACTTCATGCCACCATTTGCAGTAAGTAGTGCCTGTCAACGTCGTGCCACCATTTGCAGTAAGTAGTGCCTTTCAACTTAAAGTCAAAGCATCTCTCCACTGCATCCCCCCCCCCCCCCCCCCCCCCCCCCAGAGTCAAAGTCAAAGCCCCCGGCTGGCGATGGCGATTGTCCCGCGGCCATTAAAGCCACGCCGGGTGATGCAAGGTCGCACACCGGGTTCTTGATGTTAGAGCCCCCGGCGTGCGCTCGCAGAGTCCCGCGGCCATTCCAAGCCGCGCGGGGTGGTGCTGTAAGGCCCCGCTCCAGGAGCTCTTTGACCCCGCAACTCGGGCGGGAGAAGTCACCATTGCGGGAGCCCTGAAAAGCGGTCTCCCTCCAGGGACCCGCGGGCTCCCAGTGCCGCCGTCCGCCAGACCCGCAGTTGCAGCCTCCGAATCTCTGGAGGTCGGGCCGCAGCAGCGCTCCACCACCGCTCCACCCGCTCTGGACTCGGCCAGCTCCGCGACGGTGAGGTGAGTAGTCGGCACCAGAGCCCCCGGTCTTCCTGTTGGAGGCCGCTCCTCGTTGCAGCCCCAACGACAACGGAGACCCGACAAAGAAAAGGTCGGGTCTCCCGTGCAGGGGGAGATTTAAAAGTTACTCCCTCCCTCCCACCCCCCACCCCCCCCCCCCCCCCCCCCCCCCACACACACACACCACAACAAAAAAAAACAAAAACTACATAAAAACATAGACAAAAAATAATAAAAACGCAGATGGGCTGCAGAGGCCGCTGCTGACGACATTTGCAGTAAGAAGTGCCTTTCAACTTAAAACCAAAGCTCCCAAGCCACCATTTGCAATAAGTAGTGCCTTTCAACTTCAAGCCAAACCACCCAAGCCATCATTTGCAGTAAGAAGTCTTTCAACTTCAAGCCAAAGCACCCAAGCCACCATTTGCAGTGTAGTGCCTTTCAACATCAAGCCAAACCACCCAAGCCACCATTTGCAGTAAGAAGTCTTTCAACTTCAATCCAATGCTCCCAAGCCACCATTTGCAGTAAGTAATGCCTTTCAACTTAAAGCCAATACACCCACGCCACCATTTGCAGTAAGTAGTGCCTTTCAACTTCAAACCAAAGCTCCCAAGCCATCATTTGCGGTAAGTAGTGTCTTTCAACTTCATGCCACAATTTGCAGTAAGTAGAACCTTTCAACTTCAAGCCAATACACTCACGACACCATTTGCAGTAAGTAGTGCCTTTCAACTTCAAGCCAAAGCATCCAAGCCACCATTTGCAGTGAGTAGTGCCTTTCAACTTCATGCCACCATTTGCAGTAAGTAGTGCCTTTCAACTTCGCCAAAGCACCCAAGCCACCACTTGCAGTAAGTAATGCCTTTCAACTTCAAGCCAATGCACCCGTCACCATTTGCAGTAAGTAGTGCCTTTCAACTTCAAGCCAAAGCATTCAAGCCACCATTTGCAGTGAGTAGTGCCTTTCAACTTCAAGCCAATGCTCCCAAGCCATCAATTGCAGTAAGTAGTGCCTTTCAACTTCAAGCCAATACACCCACGCCACCATTTGCAGTAAGTAGTGCCTTTCAACTTCAAGCAAAACACCCAAGCCACCATTTGCAGTAAGTAGTGCCTTTCAACTTCAAGCCAAAGCACCCAAGCCACCATTTGCTGTAAGTAGTGCCTGTCAACTTCGTGCCACCATTTGCAGTAAGTAGTGCCTTTCAACTTAAAGTCAAAGCACCCAAGCCACCATTTGCAGTAAGTAGCGCCTTTCAACTTCAAGCAAAGCACACAATCCACTATTTGCAGTAAGTAGTGCCTTTCAACCTCCAGCCAAAGCACCCAAGCCACTATTTGCAGTAAGTAGTACCTTTCAACTTCATGCCATCATTTGCAGTAAGTAGTGCCTTTCAACTTCAAGCCAAAGCACCCACGCCACCATTTGCAGTAAGTACTGCCTTTCAAATTCAAGGCAAAGCACCCAAGCCACCATTTGCAGTAAGTAGTGCCTTTCAACTTAATGCCACCATTTGCAGTAAGTAGCGCCTTTCAACTTCAAGCCAAAGCACCCAAACCACCATTTGCAGTAAGAAGTGCCTATCAACTTAAAACCAAAGCTCCCAAGCCACCATTTGCAGTAAGTAGTGCCTTTCAACTTCAAGCCAAAGCACCCACGCCACCATTTGCAGTAAGTAGTGCCTTTCAACTTCAAGGCAAAGCACCCAAGCCACCATTTGCAGTAAGTAGTGCCTTTCAACTTCATGCCACCATTTGCAGTAAGTAGTAAGGCGCCTTTCAACTTCAGGCCAAAGCACCCAAGGATAGATAGATAGATAGATAGATAGATAGATAGATAGATAGACAGACAGACAGACAGACAGACAGACAGACAGACAGACAGACAGACAGACAGACAGACAGATACAATTTATTTGTCATTTGGACCCCTTGAGGTCCAAACGAAATGACGTTTCTGCAGCCATACATTACAAACAAATAGACCCAAGACACAACATAATTTCCCATAAACATCCATCACATTGCTGTGATGGAAGGCCAAAAAAACTTATCTCTCCACGGAGGTCGGGCCGCAGCAGCGCTCCACCCGCTCTCGACTCGGCCAGCTCCGCGACGGTGAGGTGAGTAGTCGGCACCAGAGCCCCCGGTCTTCCTGTTGGAGGCCGCTCCTCGTTGCAGCCCCAACGACAACGGAGACCCGACAAAGAAAAGGTCGGGTCTCCCATGCAGGGGGAGATTAAACGTTACTCCCTCCCACCCACTCCACCCCCACCCCCCCCACACACACACCACAACAAAAAATAACAAAAACTACATAAAAACAAAGACAAAAAATAATAAAAACGCAGACGGGCTGCCGAGGCCGCTGCTGACGACATTTGCAGTAAGAAGTGCTTTTCAACTTAAAACCAAAGCTCCCAAGCCACCATTTGCAGTAAGTAGTGCCTTTCAACTTCAAACCAAAGCACCTAAGCCACCATTTGCAGTAAGTAGTGCCTTTCAACTTCATGCCACCATTTGCAGTAATTAGTACCTTTCAAATTCATGCCAATACACCCACGCCACCATTTGCAGTAAGTAGTGCCTTTCAACATCAAGCCAAAGCACCCAACCCACCATTTGCTGTAAGTAGTGCCTTTCAACATCAAGCCAAAGCACCCAACCCACCATTTGCTGTAAGTAGTGCCTTTCAACTTCAAGCCAAAGCACCCAAGCCACCATTTGCAGTAAGTAGTGCCTTTCAATTTCAAGCCAAAGCACCCAAGCCACCATTTACAGTAAGTAGTGCCTTTCAACTTCAAGCCAAAGCACCCAAACCACCATTTGCAGTAAGTAGTGCCTTTCAACTTCAAGCAAAGCACCCAAGCCACCATTTGCAGTAAGTAGTGCCTTTCAACTTCAAGCCAAAGCACACACGCCACCATTTGCAGTAAGTAGCGCCTTTCAACTTCAAGGCAAAGCACCCAAGCCATCATTTGCAATAAGTAGTGCCTCTCAACTTCAAGCCAAAGCACCCAAGCCACCAAGCCACCATTTGCAATAAGAAGTGCTTTTCAACTTTAAACCAAAGCTCCCAAGCCACCATTTGCAGTAAGTAGTGCCTTTCAACTTCAAGCCAAAGCACCCAAGCCACAATTTGCAGTAAGTAGTGCCTTTCAACTTCATTCCACCATTTGCAGTAAGTAGTGCCTTTCAACTTCAAGCCAAACCACCCAAGCCACCATTTGCAGTAAGAAGTCTTTCAACTTCAATCCAATGCTCCCAAGCCACCAATTGCAGTAAGTAGTGCCTTTCAAATTCATGCCAATTAACCCACACCACCATTTGCAGCAAGTAGTGCGTTTCAACTTCAAGCCAAAGCACCCAAGCCACCATTTGCAGTAAGTAGTGCCTTTCAACTTCAAGCCAAAGCACCCAAGCCACAATTTGCAGTAAGTAGTGCCTTTCAACTTCAAGCCAAAGCACCCAAGCCACCATTTGCAGTAAGTAGTGCCTTTCAACTTCAAGCCAAAGCACCCAAGCCACCATTTGCAGTAAGTAGTGCCTTTCAACCTCATGCCACCATTTGCAGTAAGTAGTGCCTTTCAACTTCAAGCCAAAGCACCCAAGCCACCATTTTCAATAAGTAATGCCTTTCAACTACAAGCCAAAGCACCCAAGCCACCATTTGCAGTAAGTAGTGCCTTTCAACTTCAAGCCAAAGCACCCAAGCCACCATTTGCAGTAAGTAGTGCCTTTCAACTTCAAGCCAAAGCACCCAAGCCACCATTTGCAGTAAGTAGTGCCTTTCAACTTCAAGCCAAAGCACCCAAGCCACCATTTGCAGTAAATAGTGCCTTTCAACTTCAAGCCACAGCACCCAAACCACCGTTTGACGTGCCTAGTGCCTTTCAACTTCATGCCAAATAGTGCCTTTCAACTTCAAGCAATGAACCCACGCCACCATTTGCAGTAAGTAGTAGTGCCTTTCAACTTCAAGCCAAAGCACCCAAGCCACCATTTGCAGTAAGTAGTGCCTTTTTCACCCTTTGCAGTAAGTAATGCCTTTCAACCTCAGCTAACGCACCCACGCCACCATTTGCAGTAAGTAGTGCCTTTCAACTTCAAGCCAAAGCACCCAAGCCACCATTTGCAGTAAGTAGTGCCTTTCAACTTTCATGCCACCATTTGCAGTAAGTAGTGCCTTTCAACTTCAAGCCAATGCACCCAAGCCACCATTTGCAGTAAGTAGTGCCTTTCAACTTCAAGCCAAAGCACCCAAGCCACCATTTGCAGTAAGTAGTGCCTTTCAACTTCATTACACCATTTGCAGTAAGTAGTGACTTTCAACTTCACGCCAATGCACCCACGCCACCATTTGCAGTAAGTAGTGCCTTTCAACTTCAAGCCAAAGCACCCAAGCCACCATTTGCAGTAAGTAGTGCCTTTCAACTTCATGCCACCATTTGCAGTAAGTAGTGCCTTTCAACTTCAAGCCAATTCACCATTTGCAGTAAGTAGTGCCTTTCAACTTCATGCCACCATTTGCAGTAAGTAGTGCCTTTCAACTTCAAGCCAAAGCACCCAAGCCACCATTTGCAGTAAGTAGTGCCTTTCAACTTCAAGCCAAAGCACCCAAGCCACCATTTGCAGTAAGTAGTGCCTTTCAACTTCAAGCCAAAGCACCCAAGCCACCATTTGCAGTAAGTAGTGCCTTTCAACTTCAAGCCAAAGCACCCAAGCTACCATTTCCAGTAAGTAGTGCCTTTCAAC
Source organism: Leucoraja erinaceus (assembly GCF_028641065.1). NCBI lineage: Eukaryota > Metazoa > Chordata > Chondrichthyes > Rajiformes > Rajidae > Leucoraja > Leucoraja erinaceus. The sequence continues at coordinate 82,524,306 of NC_073382.1, read as the reverse complement.
TTCAAGCCAAAGCACCCACGCCACCATTTGCAGTAAGTAGTGCCTTTCAACTTCAAGCCAAAGCACCCAAGCCACCATTTGCAGTAAGTAGTGCCTTTCAACTTCATGCCACCATTTGCAGTAAGTAGTGCCTTTCAACTTCAAGCCAAAGCACCCAAGCTACCATTTGCAGTAAGTAGTGCCTTTCAACTTCAAACCAAAGCACCCAAGCCACCATTTGCAGTAAGTAGTACCTTTCAACTCAAACCAAAGCACCCAAGCCACCATTTGCAGTAAGTAGTGCCTTTCAACTTCAAGCCTTCATGCCACCATTTGCAGTAAGTAGTGCCTTTCAACTTCAAGCCAAAGCACCCAAGCCACCATTTGCAGTAAGTAGTGCCTTTCAACTTCAAGTGCATGCCAAAGCACCCAAGCCACCATTTGCAGTAAGTAGTGCCTTTCAACTTCATGCCACCATTTGCAGTAAGTAGTGCCTTTCAACTTCAAGCCAAAGCACCCAAGCCACCATTTGCAGTAAGTAGTGCCTTTCAACTTCAAGCCAAAGCACCCAAGCCACCATTTGCAGTAAGTAGTGCCTTTCAACTTCATGCCACCATTTGCAGTAAGTAGTGCCTTTCAACTTCAAGCCAAAGCACCCAAGCCACCATTTGCAGTAAGTAGTGCCTTTCAACTTCAAGCCAAAGCACCCCCGCCACCATTTGCAGTAAGTAGTGCCTTTCAACTTCAAGCCAAAGCACCCAAGCCACCATTTGCAGTAAGTAGTGCCTTTCAACTTCAAACCAAAGCACCCAAGCCACCATTTGCAGTAAGTAGTACCTTTCAACTTCAAGCCAAAGCACCCAAGCCACCATTTGCAGCAAGTAGTGCCTTTCAACTTCATGCCACCATTTGCAGTAAGTAGTGCCTTTCAACTTCAAGCCAAAGCACTCAAGCCACCATTTGTAGTAAGTAGTGCCTTTCAACTTCATGCCACCATTTGCAGTAAGTAGTGCAACTTCAAGCAAAGCACCCAAGCCACCATTTGCAGTAAGTAGTGCCTTTCAACTTCAAGCCAAAGCATCCACGCCACCATTTGCGGTAAGTAGTGCCTTTCAACTTCAAGCCAAAGCACCCAAGCCACCATTTGCAGTAAGCAGTGCCTTTCAACTTCAAGCCAAAGCACCCAAGCCACCATTTGCAGTAAGTGGTGCCTTTCAACTACATGCCACCATTTGCAGTAAGTAGTGCCTTTCAACTTCAAGCCAAAGCACCCAAGCCACCATTTGCAGTAAGAAGTGCCTTTCAACTTCAAACCAAAGCTCCCGCCACCATTTGCGGTAAGTAGTACCTTTCAACTTCAAGCCAAAGCACCCAAGCCACCATTTGCAGCAAGTAGTGCCTTTCAACTTCATGCCACCATTTGCCACCAGTAAGTAGTGCCTTTCAACTGCAAGCCAATGCACCCACGCCGCCATTTGCAGTGAGTAGTGCCTTTCAACTTCAAGCCAAAGCACCCAAGCCACCATTTGTAGTAAGTAGTGCCTTTCAACTTCATGCCACCATTTGCAGTAAGTAGTGCCTTTCAACTTCAAGCAAAGCACCCAAGCCACCATTTGCAGTAAGTAGTGCCTTTCAACTTCAAGCCAAAGCATCCAAGCCACCATTTGCGGTAAGTAGCGCCTTTCAACTTCAAGCCAAAGCACCCAAGCCACCATTTGCAGTAAGTAGTGCCTTTCAACTTCAAACCTAAGCTCCCAAGGCACCATTTGCAGTAAGTAGTGCCTTTTAACTTCAAGCCAAAGCACCCAAGCCACAATTTGCAGTAAGTATTGCCTTTCAACTACATGCCACCATTTGCAGTAAGTAGTGCCTTTCAACTTCATGCCAGTACACCCACGCCTCCATTTGCAGTAAGTAGTGCCTATCAACTTCAAGCCAAAGCACCCATGACTGGTTTTTCGCCAATTGGTTTTCCAGGCTCTAGTTAATTAAATTATTGTTTTTTACATTTGTTCCTTCTAGGCTTACATGTATCCAATTTTATATTAAAATGTAGCTTAGATCTGTTTGGTCCATTAACTCGCAGGCACTTTTTAAACGCACATTTTGATTACTTTCCATTCTACCATAGAGATGTATATTCTATCCATATTACTAAAACTCTGATCTTGACCGCTTTTTGCCCACTGTGCTGCGATGTCACTGCCTGCCATTCTGAGAGGGACCCGTTAATCCCTACTCTTTGTTTCCTGTCTGCCAACCAATTTTCTGTCCATGTCAGTACTCTACCCCCAATATCATGGGTCCTAATTTTGCCCACTAATCGCCTATGTGGGACTTTATCAAATGCTTTCTGAAAGTCCAGGTACACAACATCCACTGGCTGTCCTTTGTCCATTTTCCTAGTTACATCCTCAAAAAAATTCCAGAAGATTAGTCAAGCATGATTTCCCCTTTGTAAATCCATGCTGACTCGGACCAATCCTGTTACTGCTATCTAGAGTTAATTACAGAGAGAAAGCGCAATGTTTTCAAAGAGGTAGGTTAGGAGATCGCAACTGCACCCTAGTTTATGGGAGGTCCATTCAGTAGTCTGATAACAGCAGGGAAGAAGCTGTTCCTAAATCTGGTGGAGAGCGCTTTCAAGCTTTGTATCTTCTGCCTGATGGGAGTGGGAATAATGGAGGGTGGTCCTTGATTATGTCAGCTGCTTTGCTCAGGCAGAGTGAAGTGTAGATGGAGTGGAAGGTGGGGAGTCTGTGTCACATCTGGGGACTGGTGAGTAACGGAGAATTGACCCACCGACTGGGGAAGCAACAGCCTGACATTGCCTGGGAGATATATTTCTACAGATATAACCATGTGCCCAACTCCATCACAATCCCTGGAACTCAGAGATCGGGCAGAGTGGGTGGGAGCAGACTTTGGAGTCTGCATGCCAACCATGGGCAAGGAAACCTTTACTGCCTAACAGCTGATGAATTGTTGTCACATAGAATCATGAAATGTAGGAAGTTCATGTTGATAAGTGATAGGAGCTGAATTAGGCCATTCAGCCCATCAAGTCTACTCTGCCATTCAATCATGGCTGGTAGACAAAACTGCTGGAGACACTCAGCAGGTGCGGCAGCATCTATGGAGCGAAGGAAATAGGCAACGTTTCAGGCCGAAACCCTTCTTCAGACCTGGCAGACCTTCTTCAATCATGGCTGATCTATCTCTCCCTCCTAACCCCATTCTCCTGCTTTCTCCCCGTAACCTAACACCCGTACTAATCAATAACTTGTCTATTTCTGCCTTAGAATTATCCACGGACTTGGCCTCCACAGACCTGATAAATGTGGCAATGAATTCCGCAGATTCACCACCCTCAAACTAAAGACATTTCTCCACATCTCCTTCCTATAAGAACATCCTTTAATTCCAAGGCTGTGACCTCTGGCCCTATACTCTCCCACTAGTGGAAACATCCTCCCCGCATCCACTCTTTCCAGGCCTTTCGCTGCCTGCCTGTCCCGCTGAGTTATGGGACATGTCAATCCCAAGAGTTTCCAGCTATTCACAACAGCTATTCATTCCAGGGCCCTGCCCTCACATCCCAGCAACAGAATGAGTCGAAAATCATGAGAGGAATAGATTGGGTAGATGCACAGAGTCTCTTGCCCAGATTAGAGGAATCGAGGACCAGTGGACATAGGGTCAAGGTGAAGGGGAAAAGATTTAATAGGAATCTGAGGGGTAACTTTTTCACACAGAGGGTGGTGGGTGTATGGAACAAGCTGCCAGAGGAGATAGTTGAGGCTGAGACTATCCCATCGTTTACGAAACAGTTAAGACAGGTACTGTACGTGGATAGAACAGGTTTGGAGGGATATGGACCAAGGGCAGGCCGGTGGGACTAGTGTAGCTGGGAGGTGTGGGCAAGTTGGGCTCAAGGGCCTGTTTCCACACTGTATCACTCTATGACCCTATGATTGAATGGCGGAGTAGACTTGATGGGCCGAATGGCCTAATTCTGCTCCTATGACTTATGAACACGAAAATAAATTATGTGCATTGTTGCATGTTGCCCACATATCCAGTGTTCAGGTCAAATGGACAAGTTGAGCCATGTTGGCCTGTGTGGGACATGTTGGGCTGAAGGGGGCAGTGTGTGTCCACGCTGGACCACTGTGTGACTCTGTGAGAGGCGCGGCTACAATGGGGGGCGCGCTCCTCTCGCTGGGCGCACGCGCGGCTCCGCTGTCTGGGTCGCGCGCGCGACGCGACACTACGCGGTGACGCAGGGACGCGCTGACGTGCGCGCGCCCGGGCCCGGTGGCGTCGCCCTGGCAACGGCGGCAACGGACGAACAAGCGGGTAAGTGGCGGGATTTACCTCAGGCCCTTCGGCCTGACCGCTCCGTGCTGACCACCTCACCCCACACACCGGCCCGGCCGCTCCGTGCTGACCACCTCACCCACACACCGGCCCTTCGGCCCGGCTGCTCCGTGTCGCCCACACACGCCAGGGGCAAGTTACAGAGGCGAGTTACCCCACAAACACACACACGTCTTTGCGGGAAACCGGAACACCCGGGGAAACCCACGCGACTCACGGGGAGAAGGTGTAAACTCCGTACAGACAGCGCCCGTGGTCGGGATCGAACCCGCGACTCTTGTTGCCGTGAGGCGGCAACTCCACTTCTGCCCCACCGTGCCGCCCCGAATGGTGGAGCACAGCAAAATCCCAGAGCACAGCAAGAGCCCAGAGCACAGCAAGATCCCACACGGCAAGATCCCAGAGCACGGCAAGATCCCACACGGCAAGATCCCAGAGCACAGCAAGATCCCAGAGCACGGCAAGATCCCAGAGCACGGCAAGATCCCAGAGCACGGCAAGATCCCAGAGCACGGCAAGATCCCAGAGCACGGCCAGCACAGCAAGATCCCACGGCAAGCAGAGCACAGCAAGATCCCAGAGCACAGCAAGATCCCAGAGCACAGCAAGAGCCCAGAGCACAGCAAGATCCCAGAGCACAGCAAGAGCCCAGAGCACGGCAAGATCCCAGAGCACGGCAAGAGCCCAGAGCACGGCAAGATCCCACTCATGAGCACTTGCGTTCTTCACAAGGAAGAGCCTCACACAATCTTTCTACTTTCCAGAGTCAGAGACATAGAGCTGTACAGCACGGAATGAGGCCCTTCGGCGCACATTGTCCATGTCAACCAACTTGACATTCTAGGCAATTCTCAATTGCCTGCATTTGGCCCACATCCCTCTCAACCCTTCCTAACCAGGAACACTTGCTGTGTTCCTCCCATCCCTCAGCCTTCGGGCTCCTCCTCCTCCCTTTTCCATTCTTCTCCCCACCACCCCCCATCAGTCTGAAGAAGGGTTTCGGCCCGAAACGTTGCCTATTTCCTTTGCTCCATAGATGCTGCTGCACCCGCTGAGTTTCTCCAGCATTTTTGTGTACCTTCCTAACCAGAGATCTGTCCAAATGTATTTTAAATATTGTTATACCTGCCTCAACTACCTTCGCTGGCAGCTTGCTCCATATACCCACCATACATTGTGTGAAAAACATGCCCCTCAGATTCAACTCATCCATGCTGACTAAGATGCCCCATCGAAGTGCCACTTGCGCTCTAAATCATTCCTATCCAGATACCTGTCCAAATATCTTTTATATGTTGTTACTGCACCAGCCTCAACTAGCTCCTCTGGCTGCTTGTTCCATACATCCACCATCTGGTGAAAAACGTGCCCCTCAGGTTTCTATTAAATTCTGCCCCTCCTTAAACCTATGCTCTCTAGTTTTTGATTCCCTTACCTTGGGTAAAAGTGCGTTCACCAAATCTATTCCCCTCATGATTTTATTCTGCTTTATAAGATCCAAGTGTCACTGCGGGTACAATTACGACATTTGTGAATTGGAAGGGTTAAGAAGGCTAGGGGGCCAAACGCAGGCAAATGGGCCTGAATCCCACTGGGTTAGCATGGACAAGATGGGCCAGAGGGTCTCATTCTGTGTGACTCGGTGACTATGAATCCAGTTTGATAGCCCTAAATAATCTGAGAGAGAGTCTTGTCATCCCTGGGCATGTTCCTGTGCTAGGTCCCAATCAGACGGTTTTGAGTTACATTACATGAGTATGCCCCCTTGTGTTCTGTGTTCCTCTGTAGACTGCGGCGGAGTTGTTAATGTCCTGCTTCTCCACTTCCAGATTATTCCAGGTGAATTCCAGGTGAATTGTGCTGTCTCCTGACCGCTGGCATCCACCATGGCCCAGGATACAGCCTCTTCGATCTCTGTTGCTGACCACTCTGACATCCAGACTGCCGGTAACACTCACTCACTGGCAACAAGTTGTGGGAGGTGAGGGAGGGGTGCGGAATCACTGCATGTTCACGGCATTGGAGGGGCTCTGCTCATTTCGGCAGTGCCAGTCAAATGCAGATGCACAAAAAAAGGCACAAAGTGCTGGAGTAACTCACCGGGTCAGGCAGCATCTCTGAAGAACATGACTAGGTGACCTTTTTACAGAGTGCTGGAGTAACTCAGTGGGTCAGGCAGCATCTCCGGAGAACATGGATATGTGATGTTTCAGAACTCAACAAAGGAGGACAAAGGGGTGAACTAGGATGGGGAAAAGAGCATGAAAGAAAGCTAGCGGGGAATATAAAAACGGACTAAAAACCTCTTTAGATACGTAAAAAGGAAAAGGTTAATGAAGACAAATGTAGGTCCCTTTAAATCAGAGACAGGTGAATTTATAATGGGAAACAAAGACATGGCAGAACAGTTAAACATGTACTTTGGTTCTGTCTTTACTAAGGAAGACACAAACAATCTCCCAGAAAAACTAGGGGGCCGAGGATCTAGTGGGACGGATGAACTGAAGGGAATCCGCATTAGTCAGAAAATGTAGGTAAACTGTTGGGACTGAAGGCAGCTAAATCACCAGGGCCTGATGTTCCGATCCCAGAGTACTCAAGGAGGTAGCCCTAGAAATGGTGGATGCATTGGTGATAATTTTCCAATGTTCTCTCGAGTCTGGATCAGTTCTTGTGGACCGGAGGGTAGCAAATGTAACCTCGCTTTTTAAGAAAGGAGGGAGAGAGAAAACAGGGAATTATAGACCAGTTAGCCTTACATCGGCAGTGCGGAAGATGCTTGAGTCGATTATGTTAAAGATGTTATAGCAGCGCATTTGTATAGCTGAGACAGGATTGGTCAAAGTCAGCATGGATTTATGAAGTGGAAATCATGCATGACTAATCTTCTGGAATTTTTTGAAGATGTAACAAGTAGAGTGGATAAGGAACAGCCGGTGGATGTGGTGTATCTGGAGTTTCAAAAAGCCTATGACAAGGTCCCACACGAGAGATTAGTGTGCAAAATTAGAGCACATGGTATTGGGGGTAGGGCATTGACATGGATAGAGAACTGGTTGGCAGACAAGAAGCAGAGTAGGAATTAACTTTTCAGGTCCTTTTCAGAAGCCAGGCAGTGACTAGTGGGGTGCCGCAAGGCTAGGTGCTGGGACCACAGTTATTTACAATATATGTTAACGATTTAGACAAGGGAATGAAATGTTACATCTCCAAGTTTGCGATGGCACAAAGCTAGATGATAGTGTGAGGTGCAATGAGGATACTATGAGGCTGCAGGATGACTTAGACAGGTGGGGTGAGTGGGCAGATGCATGGCAGATGCAGTGTAATGTGGATAAATGTGAGGTTATCCACTTTGGTAGCAAAAACAGTAAGGCAGATTATTATCTGAATGGTGTCAGATTAAGCAAAGGGGAGATGCAACGAGACCTGGTTGTGCTTGAACATCAGTCACTGAAAGTAAGCATGCGGGTACAGCAGGCAGTGAAGAAATCGAATGGCATGTTGGCCTTCATTGCGCGAGGATTTGAGGTTAGGAGCAAGGAGGTCCTACTGCAGTTGTACAGGGCCCTGGTGAGACTGCAACTGGAGTATTGTGTACAGTTTTAGTTTCCTAATTTGAGGAAGGATATTATTGCTATTGAGGGAGTGCAGAGTAGGTTCACAATGTTAATTCCTGGGATGGCGGGACTGACACATGAGGAAAGAATGGGTCAACTGGGCTTGTATTCACCAGAATTTAGGATGAGAGGGGATCTTACAGAAACATATAAAATTCTTAAAGGATTGGACAGGGTAGATGCAGGAAAATTGTTCCCGATGTTGGGGGAGTCCAGAACCAGGGGTCACAGTTTAAGAATAAGGGGTAGAGATGAGGAAAAACTTCTTCACCCAGAGAATTGTGAATCTGTGGAAGTCAGTGGCGGTGGAGTGGGGGTGAGGGGGAGTGTGGATGAGGTGTAGTGTGTTCGGGAGGTGTGTGTGTGGGGGGGGGGGGGGGTGGGGGTGATGGGGAGTGGGGATTAGGTGGAGGGTGTTTGGGAGGCGTGTGTGTGTGTGTGTGGGGGTGAGGTTTGTCGAGGCTGCCACTAACACAGTGTTGTGTTCCCCCATCAGTGATGGTGTCGCTGGAGGAAGTGCAGGCAGTGGAGCGAGCTTCCAGCTGGGCTCTGGGTGTGCGTGGGCGACTGGACTGCAGACTGCAGGAGAGGGGGTTGCCGGACACTGGTGACATCCAGCAGTTGTTGGACGAGCTGCTGGACATCTTTGCCCATACGGTGCGGAGCGAGCGGCGCGGTCGCTGGCGATACCTGTACGAGGTGCTGCGACTGTGTGCTCCCTATCGCCAGTACCTGAGGGGGAATCCGCAGCTGCTGCGGCAGCAGGAAGCGGTGCTGCACCACTACCGCATGCACCAGACTGCACTGGCCCACATCGACATCCTGGGGGCGATGGCCTGCACCTTTCCCCGGGACCCCCCGGCTCCTCTCTACCAGGCAGGCAGGAAGCCGAGCGGACCACCCGTCCTCCCCCCGATGCCTGAGCCTCGGCCCCGGCCCCCCGCCCCGTGTTCCCCCCCGTCCCGACGCTTCCAGCTGCAGCCCAGTGAGCTGGGGCCGCGAGAGCTCCTGGGCCACCGGCCCTGCACCATGGCCGACCTGCAGACATCCGTGTCACTGATGGGGGCGAGTGCCGCACAGCTGGAGGCCGTGTGGACATCCAGGCTGGGGCTGCTGACCAAAGCCTTCACCGTCAACCTCAGCCAAGCACCGCCGTGCCAAGGAACACCACCCACCCTCAAATGCACCAGCCCGCAGCGGTAAGCTCAATCTCCCCACCCCTCTCTGGTGTGTCGACACAATCTCCCAACCTACCTCACCCTGCACCTGCACCTGCACTTTTCATTATCTGCACTTGCTCTCTGTAACTCTAACACTACATCTCTCTGACACTCTGATATGTTTCTCTCTGCACTGCTTGTTGTACCTGTGACTGTGTCCCTGTACGGGGCGATGTGAGGACAGCACACAAACACATTGCACCCGACCTCAGTGCAGGTGACAATAATAAATAGTTCCCTCTCCCCACCACGCTCCTTCCCACCCCCCACCCCCCCCCCCCACATCCCTCTCCCCACCACGCTCCTCCCCACTCCACATCCCTCTTCCCAACACGCTCCTCCCCACTCCCCCCTCACATCCCTCTCTCTCCCCACCATATACCCTCCCCCCCCACAACCCTCTCCCCACCATGCTCCTCCCCCCCACATCCCTCCTCTCCCCACCACGCTCCTCCCCACCCCCCCACACATCCTCTCCCTGCCCCCTGCCTCCTCCTCCCCACCTCCCCCCCCACATCCCTCCCCCCCCACATCCCTCCCTCTCCACATCCCCCCCCACCCACATCCTCTCCCCCCCACTCCACATCCCTCTCCCCACCACGCTCCTTCCCACCACACGTCCCTCTCCCCACCACGATCCTCCCCCACTCCCCCCCCACATCCCTCTCCCCAACACGCTCCTCCCCACCACACATCCCTCTCCCCACCAAGATCCTCCCCACCCCCCCCTCACATCCCTCTCTCTCCCCACCCATATACCCTCCCCACCCCCCACATCCCTCGCTGTTCGTCCCCCCCATATTCTCCACCCCATTGCATCCTTCTCCTCCAATTCCCCCTTTTCTCCACTCACCCTCTCCCCACCGACACGCCTCTCAACATCTCACCCTCAAAGTGAGTGTGGCACGGTGAGTGTGGCACAGTGAGTGTGGGTTGACGGTGTGTGGCACAGTGAGTGTGGCACAGTGAGTGTGGCACAGTGAGTGTGTGTTGACAATGTGTGGCACAGTGAGTGGCACAGTGAGTGTGGGTTGACGGTGTGTGGCACAGTTAGTGTGGCACGGTGAGTGTGGCACAGTGAGTGTGTGTTGACGGTGTGTGGCACAGTGAGTGTGGCACGGTGAGTGTGGGTTGACGGTGTGTGGCACAGTTAGTGTGGCACGGTGAGTGTGGCACAGTGAGTGTGTGTTGACAGGGTGTGGGACGGGGAGTGTGGGACGGTGAGTGTGGCATGGGGAGTGAGGCACAGTGAGTGTGGCACAGTGAGTGTGTGTTGACGGTGTGTGGCACAGTGGGTGTGGCATGGTGAGTGTGGCACAGTGAGTGTGGCGCGGTGAGTGTGGCACAGTGAGTGGCACGGTGAGTGTGGCACGGTGAGTGTGGCACGGTGAGTGTGGCATGGTGAGTGTGGTACAGTGAGTGTGGCACGATGAGTGGCACAGTGAATGTGGCACGGTGAGTGTGTAGTGACAGTGGGGGTCACAGTGAGTGTGGCACAGTGAGTGTGGCAAGGTGAGTGGCACAGCGAGTGTGGCATGGTGAGTGTGGCACAGTGAGTGTGGCACAGTGAGTGTGGCATGGTGAGTGTGGCACAGTGAGTGTGGCACAGTGAGTGGCACGGTGAGTGTGGCATGGTGAGTGTGACATGGTGAGTGTGGAACAGTGTGTGGCACAGTGAGTGTAGCATGGTGAGTGTGGCACGGTGAGTGTGGCACAGTGAGTGTGGCACGGTGAGTGTGGCACGGTGAGTGTAGCACAGTGAGTGTGGCACGATGAGTGGCACAGTGAGTGTGGCACAGTGAGTGTAGCACGGTAAGTGTGGCACGGTGAGTGTGTGTTGACAGTGTGTGGCACAGTGAGCATTGACACACTGCAGGTAGGGATGGGGTGGGATGGAGGGTCAGCGTGGAGGGACCGCTGTGTGAGTGTGGGTCTGTTGCAGGGAGCTCGCTGCCGTGATGCTATGGTGCCAAAAACGGGAAAGCAGACTATTATCTAAATGGTGGCCGATTGGGAAAGGGGGAGATGCAGCGAGACCGGGGTGTCATGGTACACCAGTCATTGAAAGTAGGCATGCAGGTGCAGCAGGCAGTAAAGAAAGCGAATGGTATGTTAGCTTTCATTGCAAAAGGATTTGAGTATAGGAGCAGGGAGGTTCTACTGCAGTTGTACAGGGTCTTGGTGAGACCACACCTGGAGTATTGTGTACAGTTTTGGTCTCCAAATCTGAGGAAGGACATTATTGCCATAGAGGGAGTGCAGAGAAGGTTCACCAGACTGATTCCTGGGATGTCAGGACTGTCTAATGAAGAAAGACTGGATAGACTTGGTTTATATTCTCTAGAATTTAGGAGATTGAGAGGGGATCTTATAGAAACTTACAAAATTCTTAAGGGGTTGGACAGGCTAGATGCAGGAAGATTGTTCCCGATGTTGGGGAAGTCCAGGACAAGGGGTCACAGCTTAAGGATAAGGGGGAAATCCTTTAAAACCGAGATGACAAGAACATTTTTCACACAGAGAGTGGTGAATCTCTGGAACTCTCTGCCACAGAGGGTAGTTGAGGCCAGTTCATTGGCTATATTTAAGAGGGAGTTAGATGTGGCCCTTGTGGCTAAGGGGATCAGGGGGTATGGAGAGAAGGCAGGTACGGGATACTGAGTTGGATGATCAGCCATGATCATATTGAATGGCGGTGCAGGCTCGAACGGCCGAATGGCCTACTCCTGCACCTAATTTCTATGTTTCTATGTTTCTATGTGTGGACAGTGAGATGACACAGTGAGTGGGGACAGTGAGAGTGACACAGTGAGAGTGACACTGTGAGTGTGTGTGTGTTGCAGGGAGCTCGCTGCCGTGACGCTGTCACCTATCCGGAGGATGCTGAGTGCCGGTGGACCGTACCACTCACAGCCGGGCACTGGGGAGTGGGCGGTGGAGAAGCTGGCAAAGAGCCAACATCAGGGCAAGGACAAGTTCTACTATCTCAACGTCAGCCCAAACCAGGAGTTCAGGTAGTGAGGGTGAGGGTGAGGGTGGGGACAGACACTGGGGCTGGTGTAGTGAGGGTGAGGGTGGGGACAGATGCTGGGGCAGGCACAGTGAGAGTGAGGGTGTGAACAGTTGCTGAGGCGGGCACAGTGAGAGTGGGGACAGATGCAGGGGCGGGCACAGTGAGAGTGAGGGTGGAGACAGATGCTGGGGCCGACACAGTGAGGGTGAGGGTGGGGACAGATGCAGGGGCCGACACAGTGAGGGTGAGGGTGGGGACAGATGCAGGGGCCGACACAGTGAGAGTGAGGGTGGGGACAGATGCAGGGGCCGACACAGTGAGGGTGAGTGTGGGGACAGAGGCAGGGGCCGACACAGTGAGGGTGAAGGTGGGGACAGAGGCAGGGGCCGACACAGTGAGGGTGAGGGTGGGGACAGCAGCAGGGGCAGGCACAGTGAGGCAAGGTTGGGCACAGCCAATGTTTATACTGTTGGGTGTAGACTATCCAGGAATAGACTGCACACAAACAGTGTCTGTGATTTACATCTGGGCTTCTCAGAGTCACAGCAGGACGGCCATGTAGTCATCGTGTATATACTGGCTTTCAGCAGCCTGCTTGCGCTGAATCAGCCATGACTGAAGCCCACAACAGGACATGGTAGATGAGGGTGGATGCCAGGGGCTCTGGGAGGGCTTGGGCTTGCCTACAGCACTGTGTGGTTGAGGAGTGTGGCAGTGAATCACTGTGGGTGGAGGTTGGGCATGGATTGGGAGGGCATTGGGTGAAGGGGTGTGAGCTGAGTGGTGCTGCCTGTTACATCTGCCTGCCATCTGTTCCAGGCCGTACGACCTGACAGTGGTCCCCAAGGAGAAGCTGCAGCCCGTGCACTTTGTGTTCTCCACGTTCGGGGTGCTGTCCATCGTGCCCGGCCAAGACTCCAGCATCATGTCACTGGCAGAGTGGCACCGAGAGGCTGTGCTGTGGCAGGCACTGCGCCTCATCCCCTTCTTCAAACTCTACCTGCAGCGCAAGGCCTTCACACGGTGGGTCTCTGGGGATGGGGGGGGGGGGGGGGGGGGGGGGGGTAACAGGGGGGGTACTGGAGGGGAACGGGGGTACTGGGGGGGAGGGGGATGGGGTACTGGAGGGGAACGGGGTATGGAGGGGGGTATGGGGTACAGGAGGGGGATGGGTACAGGAGGGGGATGGGGTACTGGGGGATGGGGTACAGGAGGGGGATGGGGTACTGGAGGGGGATGGGGTACAGGAGGGGATGGGGTACAGGAGGGGGATGGGGTACTGGAGGGGGGAGGGGGACTGGAGGGGGATGGGGTACAGGAGGGGGATGGGGTACAGGAGGGGGATGGGGTATGGGGGAGGGGGAACGGGGTACAGGAGGGGGATGGGGTACAGGAGGGGGATGGGGGGTACAGGGGGGGATGGAGGGGGGGTACAGGAGGGGGGAGGGGGTACAGGAGGGGGATGGGGTACAGGAGGGGGATGGGGGGGGGGTACTACAGGAGGGGGATGGGGTACTGGAGGGGGGATGGGGGTACTGGAGGGGGGATGGGGTACAGGAGGGGGATGGGGGGATGGGGTACAGGAGGGGGATGGGGTACTGGAGGGGGATGGGGTACAGGAGGGGGGGATGGAGGGGGATGGGGTACAGGAGGGGGATGGGGTACAGGGGGGATGGGGACAGGGGGGACGGGGTACAGGTGGGGAGGGGACGGAGGGGGGGAGGAGGGGGGGTACAGGAGGGGGATGGGGTACAGGAGGGGGATGGGGTACAGGAGGGGGACGGGGGTACAGGAGGGGGATGGGGTACAGGGGGGGAGGGGTACAGGAGGGGGATGGGGTACAGGAGGGGGATGGGGTACAGGAGGGGGGATGGGGTACAGGAGGGGACGGGGTACAGGGGTACTGGAGGGGTACAGGAGGGGGAACAGGAGGGGGATGGGGTACTGGAGGGGGATGGGGTACTGGAGGGGGATGGGGTACAGGAGGGGGATGGGGTACAGGAGGGGGATGGGTACTGGAGGGGGATGGGGTACTGGAGGGGGATGGGGGGTACTGGAGGGGGATGGGGGTACAGGAGGGGGATGGGGTACAGGAGGGGAATGGGGGTACAGGAGGGGGATGGGGTACAGGAAGGCACTGCGCCTCCTCCCCTTCTTCAAGCTCTACCTGCAGCACAAGGCCTTCATGGTAAGCATGCAGGTAGAGCAGGCAGTGAAGAAAGCGAATGGCATGTTGACCTTTATAACAAGAGGAATCGAATATAGGAGCAAAGAGGTCCTTCTGCAGTTGTACAGAGCCCTAGTGAGACCACATCTGGAGTATTGTGTGTAGTTTTGGTCCCCTAATTTGAGGACATTCTTGCTATTGAGGGAGTGCAGTGTAGGTTTACAAGGTTAATACCCGGGATGGCGGGACTGTCATATGCTGAGAGAATGGAGCGGCTGGGCTTGTACACTCTGGAGTTTAGAAGGATGAGAGAGGATCTCATTGAAACATATAAGATTGTTAAGGACTTGGACACGCTAGAGGTCGGAAACATGTTCCCGATGTTGGGGGAGTCCAGAACCAGGGGCCACAGTTTAAGAATAAGGAGTAAGCCATTTAGAACGGAGACGAGGAAACACTTTTTCTCACAGAGACGGTGAGTGTGGAATTCTCTGCCTCAGAGGGCGGTGGAGGCAAGTTCTCTGGATGCTTTCACGAGAGAGCTAGATAGGGCTCTTAAAAATAGCGGAGTCAGGGGATATGGGGAGAAGGCAGGAACGGGGTACTGATTGGGGATGATCAGCCATGATCACATTGAATGGCGGTGCTGGCTCGAAGGGCCAAATGGCCTACTCCTGCACCTATTGTCTATTGTCTATTATATACTCTGAAATTTAGGATGAGAAGGGATCTTATTGAAACATTTAAGATGTGTGTATTATTTACAAATAATTAATTTAAATTATTTTTCGGTATATATAAAAAAGGAAAAAAATCATATTGGATGGCGGTGCTGACTTGAAGGGCTGAATGGCCTCCTCCTCTACCTTTTTCTATGTTTCTATGAAAGGCCCTTCGGCCCACCGTGTCCGCGTCCGTGTCAGTGATCCCCACACAATA